>NW_028277860.1:300000-590766 GCF_059751315.1 Micrasema longulum | reverse complement strand
TGTAGAAATACTGCTGGGATCTTAAAGAAACACGATGGGATCACATTTTATGTGTAAGTAGCAAATGCATTACTTAAAAATTTCATTAATTTTCCATCGGTCAGATGGTCGAAGAAAATAAAATGAACATTTTGTTAGTATTGCCAGGAGTCAAATTTTTTACGCTACTTTGCTCATCTAATGAGAGAACGAATGAAAATTGAACTTCTCGGATTAACAACGCCGTGGTGGACATTTGACAAATATGATCTTTAAAACATAATATATTATTTAACATGACCTAAAAGTATCCATTTTATGTAAAATAAATCTTGTTTTATTTTTTAAGTTCAAAATTCATTAATTAAATTACTCTTATTAAATGACCCTTGACTTATCTACTCGGTTGTGTCAATCAATGTTTCCGCGTGTACATTAAAATTTTAGTTATTACTACTGAAACGACTGCCTGGGCCCCGATTACAATGTTTACAAAAAAGTAGTGTTTTTTTTTTTGTTTATATTTTTTTATTTGTCAAAATAGACTATCAAACTCAGCATATTTAAAAAAAAAATGCATCGTAATATCATCGCTACGACTTTATAAAGTTTTATATTTTTTAATTACTCCGCACGAGACCACACTAGTTCTTTTCATTAAGTTGTCCTGATTGATGAGTCCCGGAAACCAGAAATCTATCACAACACTCTATCGTTGGTTTATTTATAAGAACTTGTGACGTCATTCAAAGTAGTCAGTTTTTGATGAAATATATATTTTTTAAAAATTCATATTTACGAGAAACTTGCTGTACAATTAAGTGCTCTAAATTTTTACCGCGTAAAACATTTTTTTACATCCAATTTCCCGTAGCACCCAACTTCCTTATTGAAAATGAACATAGTTCTCTTAGATTGCTAATAAATTAGAACCGTTTTTATTTTAAAGAAAATGTGAATGTTTGCATAAAAATTTTAAGTATCTTTGTCGGCCACATGTAATTAAACATTTTTGGCCCTTTTCACACATGCCACGCCGATCCACCCGGCCCGGTAACTTTACCGGGTACACCCTACAAACGCATACCCGGTAAAATTACCGGGCCGGGGGGATTGGCGTGGCATGCGTGAAAAGGGCCTTTAAAACAAAAAATCATAAAAATGTACACATTTTCGTACAGAAAGTTCGATTTTAAATATACATACGTCCCTCTGCGATCGGAGCCCTGTTTCGGTGCGATTCGTGAAAACGATTAATATCTGTATTTCATTAAAAAAACTGTGCAATAATAATAATATTATAATAAATAATTGGCAACCTCTCTGCAGTTGGTGCCGGCCGCGTAGCGTGAGGAATGCTTCGCGGAGTGCATTCACACGAGCAGGAGTGAATGCAAACGGCTGTAGTCATGTATCTACACTCGGGGACATTCCGAGCAACAGTATACCTACAGCGGATCGATAACTTGCAGAACGACTTATCAATAAACAAGATAAGTTTTAATAATAATGATACACATTTTATTCCAGATAGCAAGTAGAGGAGTGCTTTCTAAATTAAATTTTACACTACACAAACTATTGTGCAACAAAAATCTGATAGGAGGTTCATTGGCGAATTTATCGATTTCAGCGGTGCTATTCTGAACCGCTCTCGCGGTCGTAGAAACCACTTTCATCTCGTGTATTTACATACAAAATACGCGAGGTAAAAGTGTTTTCTTAGGCCGCAAGAGCGTTTGTAATATCACCCCAGCGGTGCTATTCTGGATTTAGAAAAAAAAAGAGTGTACTTTTGAAATCAAAATGGATTTTTTATTTTTTATTTATTTATTTTATTAACATAAACGGCAAATCTGCCTTTTACAAACATTTATAATATTAACATATTTGGCTTAATATATATGTTTTTTTTAAAAACATGAATTTCCTTATACCCAAGATTTATATAAAAAAATAAACCAAAAATTATACAAGATTTATTTTTTTAAAAATAACCTAAAAATTATACAGCATATTCAGGAGAAAGTTTAAATAATAAAGCATTGTACAGTAAAACAACAAGAAAATCATAAGTACTGTTTCACACAGCTAGGCAAAGTGAACAAAAAACTGTATATATATATATATATTATGAAATGCATGAATAAATAAATATAATTACCATTCACTGGGAATAACTATTGCCGAGTTTATGAAGTCTATTTAATATGGCATTACAAGTCTACACTGTCCGTGGATTGTTGCTACAAAACGGTGGCACCTGCCTAGTCATTCTTCCAGGCACCCTGAAGTTGATCAGAGATAATAGTTCAGGGCAATCCCATATTGAATTTACAATTTTGAATAAATTTAAAAGGTCCATAATTTTTCTTCTATCGTTAAGTTATAACAAAATTAATGTTAAATTTGAAATTGTGAAGAAATTTTTCATACATAAATGTAAAAATAAATTTAACAAAAATACGTTCGTAGAAAAACGCGACGTGTTTGGCGTTGGTTTTTATGACGTCAAGATTCGTGACAATGTTCTAAACTAATTTCAATGGCCAGGAACATATAAACACGAATCGTGACGTATTAGGGGCGTGGCCAATAGAATGACCATTTTTGCGGTAGTTAAAAATTACAAATTGAAAAACATTTTTTTTGCCAAGTTAAAAAAATATTTTTTACTGGACAGTATTTCATACACCTTTATTACTTTAATAATGATTTTAAAAAAGTGATATTTCTCTATTAGGGCCGTAATTGAATTTAATTGTGGCTGACTGCCGCCGACTATTACACACAGTACAGACTGCCGAATGCCGACCGACCTTGCCCGGGGCGTGCGGCGTGCATGGCGCAGTCATTACAGTTTTATGGTACTAATCGGCACGGCGAGCTGTCAGCCTGTCGGGTCGGCTCGGCGGGTGCCTGGAGAATGTATGGGTAATGAGTTCTAGGTATGACTACTATACGTCGGCCTGATCACGACTTCAGTCATGGGATCCTATACTGAAAAAATGTATTACGCTAGAGTACTGGGAATCGATTAGAGGTCAGTTTTTAGCGATGCTCATGTGAAATGATTGCTGCTGCATAAATTGAAGTACATTGCTTTATCTGTTTAGTTTTTTATTGTTTACTTTTTAACACGAACACTTTACAAATTTACTATTATGCTCAATGTTTGTTTTTGCAAATTTATTGATAATTTTAAGTGGCCAGAATTTCACTTGTCCATGCACTTTGTAGCTGCAAGACGATAAGTAATCTAGCTTCAATAGGTAAATGTTATCAACTATCAAATATCCTAATTTAGTAAATGAGGTCTAGAATTCCAACCGTCCATGCGCTTAGTAGCTGCAAGACTTGTTGTAATCTAACTTCTATTTTTATAAATTGTTTTTTTATTTATTTTTTCTAAATACCACTAAATCTCTAAACTTTATTGTCAAATAAAAATTGTAAAAAGGGGCTAGATTTCTGTGCGATTTGTCTATGCGCTCTGTAGCTGCAAGACGTAGTGGGATATTTATTTATTTATTGTAAAGCGCCCTTGAGGTGATTTTTACAAAAACGGCGCTATATAAATTATCCAAATATAAATAAATAAATAAATATAAATTTCGATTAATGTAATTTAATGAAAACTTATTCTTGAATAACTTCACCTGCCTAGGACCAATATTGACTAATAGAAACGACACACCCGCGTAAGGGTTTTGAGGATATATAGTGATGTTTCAAGCGTTTTTTGAAGGTGGCCAGAGAAGGTGCATTTTTTACATGAAGAGGTAGCTCATTCCGAAGTCTACCATCTTGAACAGAAAAGGAATTGCTGAAAAATGATGTGCTATGTCGGGGAATGGAAAGAAAAATACTGAGCCAGTGTAGTTGCGTGCGATACTCGGTTATGTGGTCAAATTTGCGAAGATCAAAGATATAACGAATAAAAAATAAATAACTGCCCATTATTTATTATAGGAGCAAAAATTCATTAACATTTTCTTGTATACCCACGAACAGGCTATGCCTTTATGGGATTTTTTTGTTTACTATTTTTACTACTCGTATTTCATTACTATGTAATTATGCTTTATTTTTTTAAAACTCTGTTTTATCACTTTTGTTTATAGTAAAAAAACTGCTATAAAGTTTACGACTAACTTCGTTAACTTGATTGTGCCACCCTAAATGCTTATGAATGATAATACCCAAGTTTTTGAATGAAGTCATGAATGTTATTTCTGTACCATCTATTTTGAAAAGAGGAAGTGTGGAAAAATTCACTTTTGAATACATTTGTTTACTACCAACAAGTACAATTTGGGTTTTTGTTGGATTTATGAGAAGTCCATGTTTTTTTGTACATGAAGAGATATGCTCGAGTGCAAGTGACATTACTCTATGTGTTTCAACAATGTCGACTAGTTCGAAATGAATATACAATTGCATATCATCGGCATATAAACAGCTGGTATTACACAATCATGTCAATAAAATAAAGGGCCATACTTATAAACCTTCATATTTTGAATCTTCATATATTTAATCTATGTAATGACTCCCTTAAAATGCTTGGTTTTGTTCTTAGAAATGCGAAGATCTTTTCTGACACTCAGATTATGAGGTCATTGTATAATTCCTTGGTAAGAAGTCGTTTGGAGTTTAGTACCTAAAAGAGTGTGGACCTTGGCTCTTCCCGACCGACTTTTTACTGGGGATGCTAGGCTATAAGTCATTATGGAGGAGGAGGGACGTTCATTTAGGTGTTCCCTTTTCTCAGGTGATCGGTGGTCGCATACATAACTCAGAAATTCTGATAGATGTAGGTCTGTTCGTATCTGATAACTATCTTCGATAAAGACAGCATCGATTGTTTTACCTACCGCCATGCAGAACCATCCTGCCATTGGTTATGCCGGTTGGTAGAGCAATCTTGCTACTTAATCGCATTGCCTCGGATGTCGACATATTTCACGACAGTGGGCGTTCCCTTAGGAAAGCACTTTCTAACTTTTAATTTTTCTTTTTACATTTTATTGTATTTTTTTTAACATAACTATCTACAGTTATTTATGACCTTTTATTGTATTTGTAATGAATTGGGTCTTTTTTCTGTAATGTTCTAAATATCTGAATAAATAAATGAAACCTAGCGTAAAGTTACGCTTAGACATAGTGGTAGAATATGGATGGTAATACCATTCTTATTATAGTGATAGCGTAAGGATAGTATTCCATACCTTATTTTCCCACTTTCCCTAGGCGTAACTTTATACCGGGTTTATAAAGTAAGGCCCGGAATGAATTCGCGGAAGAACAGAGCTTCGGACTACGCCGAGAAGACGAAAACTAAATAAATATAGCTAATATTTTTGCTTTCTATTTTCTTTGTTATTTCCAGAGGTCGATTGGACGCAGATGGTGCGCGCGCACATGCTTACGTCACTAGACCCACGTGCTTAGCCACGTGGCTGCGAACATAATCCGATACAGAAATAGACCACCTACACACCGATACATACTAAACAAATAATTTATTGAATTGATCAACATAAGTTTACTTTTGAATTAAGAGATACGCGAAAAATAAGTTTTTTTTTTTTTTAAATGTAATTAATTTAAGCATCAAATTTGTTTAAGGTAATCAATTTTGTATAATTAAAAAAAAAAAATTTTTTTTTTACATTAATTCATTGCCATTTTCTCCCCCAGAAATTTAAATACATTATTAACCCTTTTTCTGCACCAAATGGTGCATAGGGAACTGTATTGGTACATGAATCGGAGAGAATCTTTACGTGAGGTAAGTTGCAGTTTTACGCTTCGGATGCTAAACTAGAGACTATGAAATATTATAATATTAAAATAAATTTGGACAATTAACCCAGCTTATGACAGGTCGTAATAACATGTAATAAATATCAATCATAGTTACTTCTTTGGGAGCAAAATTCAGCCTTGTCTACAAAAATTTAGATAAACCCTAAATATTTCTGACTAAACAATGTTATTATGTTATTCAAATAAATAAATAAACCATTGTGAACATGTTTAACCAACTTAATGTTATTTAGAATATACATACACGTAACAAAGGGTGAAAGATCCTTACAAATAAATCCAAAAGCTTTTTGGAATCATAAAAAAATGTGATGGGTTCAAGGCCCAGAATCAAGGAAAATTAAATTGCAAACAGTGATAAGGAATATAGAGATTTCTTTCTGAGATTTTTTTCTTTATTACCTTTTCATCCTTAACTTTGTTATTTTTAATTATTTAACGTTTCTTTCCGAACATAAGTTTTTTTTTATTTTCATAGCGGTTGATTATAATTACGTCTTTCTTTTAAGTAAGAGAAATACTAGTTCTTCTTATTTACTCAAATATTTACATTTTTTAGACCATTTTCTGAAAGTCGTAAATAAGTCGAATGGGATTTGAACCTCTGACATTTCTCTTCTGATCACGGGACCACAACCCGGTTCGAACTTAACTTCCAAACTTTCCGTTTAAAAATAATTTTTGTTTTACATTCGTAACTGTTATTTCGTTTAATTTAGGTACCTTAATATTTAATTAACAGGTTTATATTTGTATTTGTTACAGACGACACATTTCTTTTAAAATTATACTTCCTATTAATGTACACTTTTTTGGAGTCTTTTGTTTTTAAAAAAACAAATTGTTGAAATTTTTCCACCACTGTAAAATATTATAATTTTGTAAAAGCTTCATTGAACCGTAAATAAACAAATAAAAAATGAAATATCTAAAATCCCAGTCCAATTAAATTAATCTTCGAGATTACAACGTTGTAAATTTATGTGATTTTGCAACTATTGCCATAATATCAGGAAATTTAGGTGGGTAGTAAGAAGCGCGTGGTCCCATGGCTAGTAGCCAAATATCGAAACCGTTTAGTTGTTTTTTATGCATACGATAACAAATAAACTACACAATTGATTTTCATAAAAAATCTAATGGATTAGTTTGCTGGAGTTGTACAAGACATCTGGAGGAACGCGGGAGTTTTAAAAATTAATTTTATGAAATTGGAAACATTGCAATGAAGAACTTCAGCCCCACGGAACATCGGATACAATGATTGTTTTCTTGCGCGCGGTAAAAATCGGAGCATTAAATTGTACAAAAAGTTTCCAGAAAATGTACGAAAAAATAATAAAAAATATTTTAATAAAAACGAACACTTTGAACTACGTCGCTAGTTCATATGAACTAACCGGTGCTAAGAGTTATGGAAGATTTCCGGTTTGCTTACCGTCAACGGACCATGGGCAGAACTGATCGGGAATAAGTATGAAAAACAGAATATTCATACAATTTTTTTCTAAATATGTTCAATTACAGGTTATCGACGAAGATATTTAAAATTTTCATACGTACACATTTTTGACCATAAATATCGATTTTACTTTGTACCGTCTGGATACATACAATTTTGTCTGGGTAACATGTGACGTTAACGACCATATCTCCCTTAGTCTAGATTTGCCACTCTTTTCATTGTTGAAAGCGTTTTTTTTTTTTTTTTGTGAGGAACTCTTCAAGCTTTTTGGTTCATATTTTGTTGTGATTTGTGAGTTATAAAGATGTTTGACTTGATTTGTTTCTTTGTTGTTATAAAAAAAAAATAGTAAAACTTCAATCCCTAATTGAGTTATAATACCAGCCCTGGGAATATAATTTATATGGCGTTTGTAATTGGCCCCTAGGAGCGGAGAATATCAATAAATCCTTTTTATGAAGGTAAAAAAAAAAACTATTATAACAAAGTAAATGCGCACAACATTAATAATTTATTTCAAAAGTGATCAGGTATCATCATAGGTTTATTAAAAATGAAAAAAAAAATGTAGTTTTGGGACAGAAAAGGGATAATTTTTATTGATTTTTTGCCTCCGGGGAGACGATTTCTGCAGCACGATACTGTGAGGCCCTACAAAAGCTCAAAAAAGGAATTCAAAACAAACGGAAGGGAATGTGTTTATTGCATGACAACGCCCGCCCGCACACGGCTAACGCCACCAAGGCGCGTTTGAACTCGTTTGGTTGGGACATTTTGAACCCTGCATACTCCCCCGACTTAACGCCTTCAGATTTTCTTCTTCCGAATACTCACATGGGTGGAAAAAGAATCTAACCGATGAAGAGGGGAAACAAGAGGTCTTGAAGTGGACGAAGGAGATGCCGGGAGAGTTCTATAAGGAAGGCATCAAAAAGCTTGAGTCACCAACTTGCATAGAATGGGAAGGCGACTGCATGGAAAAATAAGTAATATATATACAAGCAATGTACTGTATTTTTTTTGGTACTCGTACATAAATTGAGTACTCTTACTTTCTGGATATGCATCGTATTTTTAAAAAAAAACAATATTATAATGAAGTGGTTAACTCAATCCACCTTTGCATTTCTCGGGTGAATGAGTTTTGCAGCGATTCCTCGCAGCGAGTAATAGGTTTATAATGAAAACACGGCAGCCTGTCGGCATTCATAATTACGTTATTTTCCAAAGTGTGCTAATGACAATAGGCGGCATGTTGCGAGGCAGTACAGGTAATACGGGTAGGTAATTACTGGGGCCTTAGATTTGAATACGTACACTGTAAGGTGGAGGCATAGCGCGCTACAGACGTTTGGCGATGACGTTCGCGTGTTTACCTGGCCTTACACGTGTTAAATCGTCAAAGCCCCCGAGCGAATTGCAACCAGTAATGAACCGAAGTTTCGGTTTCAGCCAGTAAAACGAGTTTCGGACAAAAACTGCAGTCGGGATGTGTCGGATTAAGTTCGGCTGTACCCGGGTGCATCTAACTGAACTCCTCGTGACTAACTGAAAAAAAAATCCTAAATATACGTTACTAATCTAATATTAAAAATGACCACAATTAGAGATATTGGATTGCTGTTTATTTATTTAAATATTTAGTTATTGTATTGCCATTGTATAACATAACTCGTTGTAACTCTCCTATCGTGAACACATTGATAATATTGTAAACAAATCTCTCAAACTTCTCGGTTTTATCAATAGAGTGACGGCGGACTTACAAAAATAAAATATTAATACCATCGAAACACTTTATTGCTCACTAGTTCGACCCCATCTTGAATACGCTTCTCCTATTTGGTCTCAATTCTACAGGACTCATATTGACCATATCGAGTCTGTCCAACACCGTTTTTTAAGAAAAGTGGCATGGTTGCTCGGATTACAAAGGGGTAATTATTCTTATTTTTAAATAGAGCAATCTCTTAATTTGACTTCATTGGAGAGACGTAGAACTGAGATGGACCTTATATGCATTTTCAAAATACTTAATGCTTTAAGTGATGTCCCATCTGTGTTGCAATCAATTTCTTTTCATGTTCCCAACCGTGTCACCAGAAGTCAAAATCTGCTATTTATAAAATCTTCTAAGAGCAACTTTGGTTTTTATGCCCCAATGTCCAGAATGTGTAGATTAGTCAA
This sequence comes from Micrasema longulum, assembly GCF_059751315.1. Lineage (NCBI taxonomy): Eukaryota > Metazoa > Arthropoda > Insecta > Trichoptera > Brachycentridae > Micrasema > Micrasema longulum. The sequence goes on along the minus strand of NW_028277860.1, from coordinate 581,300 downwards.
TTCATCACACGACTTGTAATTTTTTGGGATAGATCTTCCGGCTTTTCGTAGATCTCTTCGCGACTAAACAGTGTGGGATGAAGTTGGATTGGCATGGTTTAGCTCAAAGTTTTTGATCTTTCGTTTTTTTTAAATATATTGTATACAATTATTGTTTTGCCCTAGTTTGTCTTTGCTAAATAGTTTTATGTTCTTTTTGTTCAGTTTCTTGCATTTATGTTTTTTCATGTAACTGTTGTAATTGGCTTAGGCCGTATATATATAATAAATAAATAAATAAAAAATAAGAACTAGACTGATATTGCGATTTGTTGACTGTAGTTAGTTCTAAGATCTTTCATATAAATATTTTGGTAGTTCCTTTATAGTAAGTTAAAGTTCATATAGCGTACATTAAAGAAATGTTACATATAAATTATACGTATAACACAACAATTAACCAAAAAACGCTAAAAATAAACACATTATCTTATCCAATTTATGTTTTTTATTTTATTGTGTATTTCTGGCACCTAAAGCCCAAGGCTGGTAATCTTACATTCATGTAACAGAAATTATCAAGATGCGCTGCGATTGGTAACGTGTTACCAAGCCCGTGCCCTATGGACCATTGGGAGCGAATACGGGATGATGATGATGATTATATTTAACAGTTATTTTTATATTTTTTAAATTTTATTTTTGCACCACAATAGGCCAGGAGGCCCGAATACGGTGGTGAACTACATCACAGAACACCCAGGCTTGAGAAAAATCTGATTTACGTGTTCTCACCGGGAATCGAACCCGGAACCTTCCGTGCGTGAGTCAAGCGTCTTGACCACTACACCACGGAGGCCGCCGCAAAGAACTCGCAAGGTTAAACAATAAAAACTCCTCATTTTGGGCGTTATGAAGTGACTTAACTTATTTAAATAAGCTTCGGTTACGGTTTCATTTTCGGCTGAAACTAGAAAAGAATCCGAAATTCGGTTTCTCTACCAAGCGGGTTATTCCTTTTTTTTAAAAAGTACAGACAAACAAATAAACCATCACGCCGTTTTTCCGTAAGGGTAGGCAGAGAGGATAGAACGCCATAACACTCTATCTTGGCATACAGCCTCGCTTCCTCTACATTCATACATCTTCTCATGCACGCACGCCGATTATTCCCACTTTTGACATGTCCATCTTCAAGTATTTGATGGACTTGATCGTGCCATGTCTTTCTCGGTCTTCCTCGTTTTCTGCATCCATCAACATTTGCATCGTAGATCCCTTTAGCCGTTCTTTCGCTGTCCATTCGCTCTACATGTCCAAACCAACGCAGCACCCCTTTCTTGATTCTGTCGATAATGCATGTCTCAGCCTTACACAATACACGGATCTCGACATTTGTGCACCTGTCATGCATCGTCTTACCACACATTCGCTTGAGGGATCGCATTTCGACAGCATTCAACCTACTTTCATCATCATTTTTCCAATTCCATACTTCGCTGCCATACATTAGAGTTGACACTAGAACTCCGCTGTGAACGGCTAGTTTAGCCTCCTGCGATAAACATTTTTAAACTAATTTATTATATTAATAAATTACAATGAACTTCCATCAAGAATTTCCACTTACAAACTTTTAAACTATGTTTTTCTTTTTTTCGAAAGTGATCTTTCGTATAGTATTATAATATAAGTAGGGTTTCGAGTGTCAGGGGTAGTTTGTCACGGACACTGTTTAATCCACCTGCTATTTGTTTGGCTTCTAAACCCTTATGGCAGCGTTATGCCTTCGCGGAATAATGATGAAAACACCCTATTACCACGTTTTGTACGCGAAACAAAAAAGCTCAACTTCGTTAAGTACGTTTTATATAACTTTGCACTTTTTAATAAAGTCTGTTTATTATTAAAATAATTTTTAAATAAACAAACCACCCGCGTGATACCAGACGGAGAAACACCTATTTCACACATATCATCTTAATAATAATAATAATAATAATAATTATGGATAACTTATATAGCACCATTTTCGTAATATAATACCTCAAGGGGGCTTTACAAAGTGATTATATAAAGATATAAATTTAATTTGAACTTTTTAATTTAAGAAAAATAATGTACTTTTTCATATTACTTTTCCACCACATGCCAAGAATTTATTCAAATGATTTAGAGAACAAGTGGGTTTTAAGTTTCTTCCGAAACATCACTTCACTCTCACAGTTTCGCACCTCTGCTGGGAGAGCATTCCATGACATAACAAAACACCTCAAGGGCGCTTTACATAGTGATTCTTTTAAATTTGTAATTTAATTAAAATAATTTATTTTGTTGTCACATGCTACGGATTTATTCAAATGATTTAGAGAACAAGTGGGTTTTAAGTTTTTTCCGAAACATCACTTCACTTTCACAGCCTCGCACCTCTGCTGGGAGAGCATTCCAAGCCGTATGGCCTGCGACCGCAAATGCACGTTCGCCGAATTTAGAGCGCTGTTTGCGTAGAGGTATAATAACTTTCCCTTTCGAGGTAGATGTAGCTGATCTAAGCGTAAGACGTCTGTCAGCTAGTTCATCTGGAATGCAGAGTTCCCTTAGATATTCTGGAGCAGAGTTGTGCAGTGACTTATACATAAGCCAACAGAGTTTGTATTCCACCCTCTGTGGAAAACGTAGCCAGTGCAATTCCCGAAGTAGTGGAGTGATATGACTGAACTTAGAGATTCCAAAAATAAGTCTCGCTGCGGCATTCAATACAGACTGTAGGCGAGTCATTTTATATATCGTATCATAAATAAATTACTGCGTATTAAATTAAACAAGAACATAATCAATTGTTTTCCAGAGATCGTCGATTCGAGCTTAATAGTAATTATGTTTGATGTGTGAGAAAATATATTTTTAAATTGTGTGTGTTGTGCATTGAAATCAAAGGAGTTATTACGCCATGTGATATTTTTCTCCGAGAAAAAGATTAAACAGAACCATAACATAAGCGAAATACTTTTCTAGCTATTACAATATATTATTTGCTAAATAAAATAAATAATAAAATGCACATATAATGCGCGGCCTCATTAGCTGGCTAATTTGTTCTATTCATCATTGAAATGAGTCAAGTTATGACAGTTGTAACTCGTTACAATGTAGCAGATATTTCAGGGGTCTTTACACCTTGGACTTAGGGCTATATTTAGATTTATTAACAGAAGCACAACTGACTCCAAAAATATCAATACCCTTAAAATTTTCTTCTGTTCCCTAGTTCGCCCGCACCTAGAGTATTCCTCTGTTATCTGGTCTCCATATTATGATGTTCACATCAAGAATATTGAATCAGTTAATCATCGATTTTTGAGAAAGATAGGCTGGAGGTTGGGCTTATCCAGAGATCAATATACGTATGATGAGTTAGAAACTAGCTTAAATATATCTTCTCTTCTAGACCGTCGAAATAAATCTGACCTTATAGTCCTATTTAAAATTCTCAACTCACACTTTGATGCGCCTGAACTACTGAGCTCAATAAAATTAAATATCCAAACTAGAAACCTCAGACAAAACTTACTCTTTCATACCGATAACCATACACGAACCCAACCAGCCTCCGAAACCTGGGTTATGGCAAAGAATATTGAGGGAATCATTGCAGCTTTCGAAAGAAGAATCTTCAGAGTTATCTATGGCCCTGTGAGAGAAAACAACCATTGGCGTCGTCGCTACAATAGGGAACTATACGATATCTACCGAGCGCCCGATGTAACCAACTCCATCAAGCTCCCACCTCGCTCGAGGTGGGCTGGGCATATAAGTAGAATGGATGACGAAAACCCCATAAACGCCAGACTCTCTATGCGCTACAAGAATTATGATATAAATAAATAAATAAAAATAATTACCATTCACCATCTTTGAAAAAGTTCAAAAGATTTGTTCTATAGGAACAAAACCCTACACTAAATATATCAGATACGTGGGAATAACTTTTGCCGAGTTCACGAAGTCTGTTCAATACGGCATTACAAGTATACACTGTCCGTGAAATGTTGCTACAAAACGGTGGCGCCTGTCTAGTCATTCTTCCAGGCACCCTGAAGTTGATGAGAGATAACAGTTCAGGGCAATGACAATTTTGAATAAATTTAAAAGGTCTATAATTTTTCATCTATCGTTTAGTTTTAACAATTAGTAAAAAAATCGTATATTAAAAATTCATGACTGATTTAAAGTTTAAAATCTAGATACCTTTTGGACATAATAATTAAAATATTTTTTATTATTTAATAAATTAAAATATTTTTTAACCAAGAATTTTTACTGACACTTAAACCTATTTCATGTTTATAAAAAGATTAAAATATGACAGGTTTTGCAAGGCACGCCCGCGGATCAGATTTAAGATTTTTACGGGCCGCGTATGGGTCGCAGGCCATAGTTTGCAGACCCGTGGGATATTGGATCGGTTGCCAACTACGAGAGAACTAATTACTTCAGATTTATAAGCAATTTGAGCAACTCGATAATAGAGCAAAGTGTGAGAAGACTCTTCGCGTGGGCGACTAGAACACGGAGGTGTGTCTGCCGTTTGGCAAGCTTCCTTAAAAATAAGAATTTAAAAGTATTTTAGTCTCTCAGACAGAGAATAGATATGTAACTCGCATAATATATGGATATTGTTTATTGATGTAATCTCTAAATCTACTATACCACGAGGTGAAGTTGCTGATAACTCTTGTGTGGCCGTGGTGTAGCGCGAGTCTACAAAGCATACTTTATATTTCATATCTCTTATTTATTTAACCCTCCTACCGCCCCGGTGATGTGTAGCTAGTACACATTGCGTCTAATAACTATATAAATGTAATAAATATTGGATTTAGATTTTCAGTATTCCTCCATTACACGTTTACGTATCGACCGGAATAATTTGTTATTAAATAATAAGTACTTATTAGGCACAAAAAAAAGCATTTTATCTGAAATCGGGGATAAATTGTACTCACAGTATACCAATGTTTCGCATTGTTGCGTATGAAGAAAAGAGTAAAGAATTTACGCCCGTCGCAGAGTCAGTCACGTAGTCCAGTACTAGCTACTTAGTAGCTCTCGGGAAGTTGGCGCGGGTGCACGTTTCACCCGAGTCGTTAAGCGATACTCAATGGTTTTTTCATGTTTTCAGCAGTAAGATTTAAAATATTATCATCTTTGAATTAAATTATGGTTAATTAAAGCCATTCCCTATAAATATTCCATTTGACGCTATTTAAATCTCTTATTTTTTTTAATGTGTAGTGACTACACAGCACCGTAACGCGCGGGTGTTCTTGGGAAAGGAAAAGGTTAAATGATGAACGTGTATTTTTTGTAATCTTCAAATTGACATTTTCACAGTTAATTAAAGCCATTCCCTATAAATATTCCATTTGACGCTATTTAAATCTCTTATTTTTTTTAATGTGTAGTGACTACACAGCACCGTAACGCGCGGGTGTTCTTGGGAAAGGAAAAGGTTAAATGATGAACGTGTATTTTTTGTAATTTTCAAATTGACATTTTCACACCGGATTTGGAAAGTTAAATTTGTATAAATATAATGGAATTTAATACAAAAAATAATTATTCTTACTATGCAAAGAATAATTATACGAATTAAAGTGATGCCAATACCACAATAAATCTGTTTTACTGCATAAGAAAGAGCACGAGAACAGAACTTATAACAAGGATGGCAGAGACGCTGTTCTGCGACCGGTGTTTGTGTAGAAGGGACGAAAACAAAAGAAAGAAATTCGTTCAATCAGTCGGTTATTGGCAGTGAGCAGGAGCGCATGCTAGTTATATGACCAGCAAATTTATGATTTTATTTTTAAATTTTCTATAACAGGTCTGAATTATATTATAATTTATGCACATTATGGAAAAAGAATTATTTAACAGTACGTCTTTTATATTTTTTTTCAAATATCTCAACTTCGGAATATTCTGTCTTGTCCGAGGTAACACGTTGTAACATCACCGCGTGTAAATGAATTTTGTAGCACAGCCTTTTAAGAGTAAACGCACTTGGATATTTTAATCGGGTTGTGGTCCCGTGGCTAGTGTTGCGGACTCACGGATCAGAGGTCCGAGGCTCGAACCCCACTCAACCCTAACTTGATTCTCATTTTGTAATAGTCAGTTAATTACAACTCGTTAAAAATGCCCCCAAAATCGAAATATTTGGGTAAATAATAAGAACGCTAATATTTCATATTAAAAAAATAATATATATCCTGAGGTCATTAACTATGGAGTTTTATAAAGGAAAACGAAAAATATAAATATTTTAAAATTTAAATAGATCTAAATGAATCTAATGGCAAATATTTTTATTTTATTTTGTTAATAATTTGATATGAAATTCGCACAGTGGGGGTTTTGCAGTGCAATACATTTTTACGCAAAATGTACTTACACTTAAAACAAATTCTACGCGACGGCAAACAAAGCAATTAATTACCCACGAATTTAAATACTATTTTCTTCGCGCATGTAAAAGTATAATATTTTTAATTATACATTATTAGCTACAAATTGAATAATTTTTTTGGCTTCCAAGTATGCGATATTGGAACATGATCTTCCTCAGTAATAATATTATGTAATGCCAATATGGAATTATATAGGCACGTGGTCGCGGCTTTCACAAACATAGTCGAATATATGTACGGAGGCATTTTAGGAGGAATAACAATTCTGAGAAGCCAGACAAATCTAAATAATTATAAAAATCGCACAAGGACGAAGCTGAAATGTTTAAAGAAGATATGCTGCATAAGAGCGGTTTGATAAATGATAAATCTATATTATAATTGACACAGAAATACAATGGTTTGAAGAGTATCTGAGTGACAGATTCCAAATAACAAAAATGAATGACGAAGTTTCTGAACCGCTAAAAATAGTATTAGGAGTACCACAAGGATCTGTTCTCGGACAGGTTCTATTTATTATATCATCATCATTCCTTTTCCGCACCGAATGGTGCATAAGTCACTGCATTGGTACACCAATTGCAGCGTATCTTGCATATTTTTGTTACATGAAGGTAAGATGATCAGTCTTACAATATGACCTACCAATTAAATTGCAATTCTTGTTCTTCAGTCTACATTGGGAGAACGTCAAGAAATTTCGATACTCGTGTTGAACACATGAGATGTCTTAGTAATAATAACTTCTCAGAATTCGCCAACCACATTATAGACTCAAATCATGAATTTGATAAAGATACCGGTGTTAAAGTTTTACACATAAATAATAAAGGACTGAAAGTAAATAATATGGAGATTTTTTACATAAAGAAGGCTTTGAAAAATAATTCCCCAATAATTAATAATCAAGTAACTTTCCAATATAGTCCATTATTCGATATTTCATTGTAATGGTCACCCTACCCTCCCCCTCCCTTTTTCCTCCTTTTCCGATTGTTAATCCTTTTGAAATATTAGCTTCATAAGTCATTAACCCTCGGTGGTGGCGTAGTGAAGCATGTGTCTAACCTGCATGTCGATTTTATATTTTTGCAAATCTACTATGGTGAAGGTGTGTAGTGATATTTGCATGTTGGTGTAGTGTTGTTGTCCTGACGAAGAGACGGGTTGCGTCTCGAAACCGGTAGACAGATAAGTCGGTGAGTGGTTTTATACAAATTTTATTAACATAATATTAAAATGTTGGACCACAAAGTTAATGCTTTGAATATTAATAATAAAACAATATTTATCATAAAGGCCTTAAGGTGTTTAATGAGTTGTCTAAAGATATTGGGGATGCTGGGTCTATCGCATCGTTTCGTGGGATGAAGATGATTTTTGTTAAAAACGAACATCTATATAGGTAGATTAGAGTGTCATCGGAAAGCGTCTGGATTTTATAACAATGTTTTGTTATTGAAATTGTTTTTGTACATATATTGTTTATTAGTTAAGATATAACTAGGTGTTCAAATTTTATTTGTAAAACTACCTAAATAAATACAAAACAAAAAGGACTGAACAGTAAAATAACGGGTGGTCGGTCGGATGTTTATTTATAATATTCATACCAAAATACAACTTTCTTGTCAGTAAAACATTTTGACAATTATTATTTTACTAAACCTGTTACGTTAGCGAGCGTATTACGTAAAAGCAGACCCGGGCAAAACAGCGGGGGCTGGTCTTATAATTTTAGCACAAAATTACCGTCCATCTTTTCCGAAAACAGGTAGATTTTAGTACAACGGTTATTTATTCATAAAAAGAAAACAACAGCCATTATAACAAAAAAAATATTCACAAACAAACCAAAATTATAGGCCAATGAGGAACTTCAGCCCAACGGGAAATTGGATACAAAAATGTTTTCTTGCGCGCGGTAAAAATTAAAGCATTAAATTATACGGTAAAATTTCTTAAAAATGTACGAAAAAAAATAATATTTTAATGAAAACGCACTACTTTGAATGACGTCACTGGTTCATATGAACCATCCAATGATATGAGAGCATTGAAGGATATCCGGTCTGGTCACCGTAAACGAACCAATCGGAAGAACTGTCATAGAACAACCTCTGACGTCACACGCGGAGTTATTTCAGAAATACAAAACTTTAAAAAATCATAGCGCTGATAATACGATATATAAAAATAAAAAATTTGGCTTAGTTTAATAAATTTTTTTTAAAAAGACACTGAGCTTCATTATATTTTTCTATACATTACTAAACACAATGTCAAAAAAAGAAGAAAAAAAAGCGTACCTTTAAAAAGCCACCCCGAATCATTCCACACGTAAAAAATAATATTACAATAATAATGGTATAATGAAAAAATAAGAGAAAAAGTTTTTTTTTAACTTGGGCTTAAAAATCCTTTCGCCGGCGGATCCATACGGAGTAACCCCAGATCAGCCTTCCCTCCTTTCTGCTTTCAAATTAATGAATAAAATAAGAAAAAACGAAGGTTGCTAAATGAGGAAGCATGGTAGTTATTCGTGGCTCTATCCCGCTGCATTCCTTTTTGGTATCCTGGGAACAAACACAGTTGACACACAGACCCATTTTTTCGGGTTTCAATTTTTATGTTTCTGATCTTCGACAGCGTCAGCACGGACTGTTTTACCTCCCGGCTTCGAGAACCGACCTGCCGCTGGTTATGCCGATTGGAAGAGCAGTTAGGCAGCTGAATACGATAACTTTCAACATCGAGATCTTTCCCATAGTTAAACTATGATTAAGGGGCAAATACTCTTGCTATCGAATAGTTTTTAACCGTCGTAATATCAAGTCAATGTTCGAGGGTTCCTGGCCTGATATGTTGTCCCAATTTAACGCCATCAATATTTCGTTTTATTTGTAAAGTTATTTTGGTCCAATAAAAAAAAGAGTAGTGAAACTGTTGTCGGCCTCGTGGTGTAATGGTCAGCGCGTTTGTCTACCAAGCAAGAGGTCTCGGGCTCGATTCCCAACATGGTTGATATAAAATATTTATTTAAAGGCTGGTCCATTGAAATATTGCGTATTGTGTCTTTTTCAACTTATTTTTTAAATGTACCTACACTTGAGATAATATTTAGTTTTATATAAATTATCCTTACACTGTATAATATTCACCAGTCTGAAGATGCCCATTAGAGGTTAAAAGCGCTAATTAGTCAAATAAATAAGTGGAAGTGTAACAAGTATTTAAAAATTAATAACTTATATGGATATATAAGTTATTAAATAATTAAACTTATTTGTTTATAAATTTGTATAAACCACTTTATTTTTTTTAAATTACACTTCGACTTAAAACTTCAAATAATAAATAATAAATTAAATTTAACTTCGAGTCCTCTTTTAAAACTATTCCCGTTATGATTTATTTTATCTTCTTTCTCTCTCTTTCAATTTTCTGTCTCTTTCATACAATATTTTATTATATAAATAGCAACGCGTGTAATTATAAGTTAGTTAAATTCCTGACGATGAGGTAGTAACCTCGAAACCAGTCGATGTGTAATTTAAAAAAATTAAAGTGGTTTATACAAATTTATAAACAAATAAGTGTAAAATGTCATACCACAAAGTGAAAAATGTTTTTGATGACAATAATATATTAAATAACTATTTAAGGGTGTTTTCACACCAGAATTTTCATAGTCCCTGGACTGGTACCTGAAGCGTAAGACTGATCATCTTATCTTCTTGTAACAAAAAAAGATCTAGAAATACACTGCGATTGGTGTACTAATGCAGCGCCCTATGCACCATTAGGTGCGGAAATGGCATGATGATGAATCTGTTTTTGTGTAAAGAAAATAATACTTGTATGGAATTTCGACTTACCGAAAGTTTTGTTAGGGGTATGCGTGTATTAAATCATAGATTTCACAAACTGTCGCCTGGAGTTTTATTATTAACTTAATTGACTGTGCAAAGGAAAAATACAATAAAATAGATGCCGACAATACTGGCTGAACCTGGCCGTGACATACGAATTTAATCCGCGTTTAATGCCGAAAGTCGTTAACAAAGTTGATGACAACCGAAATCAGTGCCGGCCAAAGTGTCTGACCCTCCCCTCTCCTCGCTTCTCCCTTGCAGAAGTAAGAACCATTTGTTTTTTAAATATTTTATTTTTGTAAATTTTATTCGTTCTAAAAATTTATTTTAACTAACTTACTAACTAACCATCACGCCATTTCCCTGGAGCGGAGGGGTAGGCAGAGAGGATAGAACGCCACACCACTCTGTCCTGGCACACTTCCTTTGCTTCCTTCACATTCATACATCTTCTCATGCACGCACGTCGATTATTCCGACTTTTCACATGACCACTTTCAAGAATTTGTTGTACTTGATCATGCCATGTCTTTCTCGGCCTTCCTCGACTTCTACAACCAGACACATTCGCATCATAAACCTTTTTTGCCGTTCTCTCATCATTCATTCGCTCCACATGACCGAACCATCGCAAAAGACCTTTCTTAATTTTGTCGATAATGCTTAACTCAGCCTTGCATTCTGCTCTAATTTCGACATTAGGGCACCTATCATACATTGTTTTTCCGCACATTCGCCTGAGGGATCGCATTTCAACAGCATTCAGTCTACTTTCGTTCCTTTTTTCCAACTCCATGCTTCGCTTCCATACATTAGGGTTGGTACCAGAACTCCATTATGAACTGCTAATTTAGCCTCTTGCGATAGACACTTGTTTGCTACGACAGACTTTAAGGCACCATTAACTCTGTTACCGGCACTAACCCTCCTTTCAATATCCTTGTCCATATTTCCATCTCTAGTAAACATACTACCCAGATATACAAATTCCTTGACCTGTTTCAAACTATCTCCATTTACTACAATCTTACATTCAATCATAGTTACATTTCTTTCAAAGACCATGACGTTCGACTTTTGCACATTCATTAGCAAATCGCTCTCCTTGCACACTTCGTAAACCTTTGTAACCAAGGATTGCAGTTCCTCTAAAAATTTATTTTAATGTGCCAATATGTCTTCTTGGTCATACTGATCATCGTGGTTTCGGATGTGACAGGGTTTAATGAACACCCTGTATATATTGGGATGGCCCATATTTACATAATCACCAAAAGGTCTTCTTGTACACACTGTAGGAAGGATATTCTTACAGCAATTTAAAAAATGTTTTGATTACGAAACTACTCAGGTCTTTCTGGTTGTTACGCGACGGTTTTCATAATAATCCAAGCGTCCGTTTATTAAGGGAAACATGATCGCAAATTTCTTAGAAGACGTTCGATGCTATAAATAAATAAATTCACCCAATATGCTTATATAACGCAATATAAATTACTACGGAATACGTTTTTGATTGACACTAGAGAAAGCGAAATTTTGGGATACCTAGATATTATTTACTTTTGTTATTATAATTAATTAATTATTAGTAAAATGTACGTTATTTACGATGAAAGGTTTTGTGAGAAATAATTAAATTAGTATAAAGTTTATATTCGAAGCAATTACTTTGTAATTATTTATTATAATAAAATATCGTATCTATTTCACTTTACACTTCCCATCGTTGCGAGAACAACGTATGTTTCGATATATATTTATTCGATAATGTAACAATATTTGAGTTTTTCTAAATGTTTGTAGAGCAAAGACTGGATTTCACCCACTCGGGAGTCATTAAGATTAACAAACTACAACACAGATGGAGAATACCTTAAATAAGGGAATATTCCCATATGGAAGTCTAGGCATTCACAGGGCTAATTACCTTTTTTGGGCCATTTTCAACGAGTTAGTAAATAACTAACTGTTAGAAAATGGGAATCAAGTTGGAATAGAGTGGGGTTCGAACCTCGAACCTCCGATTTGATAAATTACGACATTGAATATTTGGTGTCGCTACGCACCATGTTAAAGTGTGGCAATATTAAAACTGTATAGTTTATTGGAATCGCTAAAAAGATAAACAATCGGGATGAGAAATTTTTATCGCGTCGGTTATCACCAACAAGTGCGGCCATTGTGATTGAGCAACAGGATCCCATAATGGTCCATTACATTTATTTCTTTGTTTTTTTTTTAAAATCTAGTTGAATGCAAGATTTTATGATTGTAATTTTCGTTATAATGTATAATGATTTTATGAGAAAAACACATTTAAAAAATAAAATAATAACCCAGGAATTTTGAACTATGTACCTCTCAAAGTAATAATGCCTAACATAGAGAAAAGCCCTATCACTATGTTTTATAGAGCGCAAGCGATGTTGGTTTGTTGGTTAGCAACAAATTGGTAGCTTTTTAGTTTTATTTGACAACATAAACATAACGGTTCGATCGGATATTTCTGTAGCTGTGCTTGACTTTGTTTGTAAATAACTTGGATATTTACTTTAAAATGAATAAAAATCGATTATGGTGAATTGCAGTATGTTTGGTTGCAGCAGTGGGAGCGTCAAAGGTGTTAAAGGAGTCAGTTTTCACAGGTAATTGATTTCGAATATTTTACCATGATTTAAATTGTTAATTGGCATTTATTGTCCCGATACGTGTATTATGTTGCTTAAAAACTTTCCTTATATCAACATATTTACTTCAGATTCAATTTTTACTCAATTTAGGAGATACATTTGTAAATTAAAGTATATTTACTGTTGATAATGACAGTTGATTACGGGCAATATGTCGGGGCCGCACCAGGCATCCATATAAAGTTTGAGATTTTATCGAGTAGACATCGATTCAAAATTTTCTCGAAAATATCAATGTTAACCTTGAAATCGCATCTAAACTGACGTGTCCAAATTTCAGGCCGCTACGACTCGCAATTTCGGAGATGTGACGGACAAACAAACAAACAAACAAACTCAACACAGGACTTAGGTTCCATGGAGATGGGATTTATGTCTTAATAAATGTAACATGAGTATATTGTGAATAAAGTGAATAAATAAATTTAAAAAAAAACACTCGTGTATATACAGTTTTATAAAATAAATATAGGCAAATGATTAAAAAATAAATTGGAATAAGCCTGCAATAATAAATACACAGGTACATATTAGAAGGTATTTTTAATGCAAATTAATATCCATTTGGCAATTCTCGACCCTGAGTATAGGGCCTGTTGTTTTGCTGCGAACTGTAGCTAACTTAATACCCAATAGGCATAGAATGGTTTTCCTACGTTTGGCACATTATTACTCTGAGATGTACCTAGTTTTTATCGAGAAAAATCTACGAAGAATATCAATATTGTTGAAATATACCTATGTTCAAAATGAAATTTATAAAAATAAGATTTTAAAATTGCCCGCATCCGCGTCCCGTAAATTCTAAAATAGCGCCTCGTATTTTACAAGCCTCGTCATCTTGTTTTTTGCAGAACGTATTATCTGAAATAGTTTTTCCGCCGTCCGAGGGTGAATGACCCGGTTTCAGGTTAACACGTTCGGAATTTTGTTTTCATTCGCGACGCTGAAATTTCGGGTGGATAAAAAACTCAACGTCTTCGCCGATTTTATTACGATTCTCTCAATAACAAATCCGCCCGGTGATGTAATGTTCAGCGCGCTTGCCTACCATGCAAGAGGTTTGTTTCAAGTTCGATTCCCGACACGGTTAACATGAAATATATTGTATTTTTTACTTGTTTTTGGTCAGGCTTTAAGAAATTGCTACTGGCATCGAGTCCGCCATTTAACCATGTAAACCTTTGTTTGATTTTGTATTTATCACAATGTATATTATTTATTGATTTATTTACAACTACAAGTACAAATAATAAGTACTTTAGCGGACGTATTGCGAAAAGCAATATCTTCCAGCCAACCAAAAAACAGACTGGTCAAAAGAAGAGATTGGTCAAAATTTTGCACTAAAAAACCATAAGTATACAGGTGTTCTTTGAACCCTGTCACATCTGAAACTACGATGATCAGTATGTGCAAGAAGACATATAAGCATATTAAAAAAAATATTTAGAACAAAGAAAATTTTAAATTTTTTTTTTGAAAAAACAAATGGTTGCTTACTTCTGCAGGGGAGAAGTGACGGGAGCGCGGCGCAGTGTCAGACTCCCCCCTCCCCCTCCTCGTTTCTCCCCTGCAGAAGTAAGCAACCATTTGCTTTTTTTAATATTTTATTATTTTAAACTTTATTAGTTTTATTAGTTCTAAAAAAATATTTTAACGTGTTAATATGTCTTCTTGCTCATACTAATCACCGGGGTTTCGGATGTGACATGGTTTAATGAACACCCTGTATATAAAAAAAATACATATGTTAATTTTAAAAATAAAAAAAAAACAATTAATCCCTTAATTGGGATTAAAAAACAGCTGTTATTAACAGCTTTATTCCCATTATCTCCCAAGATAAGGCTTGCACATATTAACATCAATATATATTTTTAAAACTACATTATGTAATACGTATTAAATAATGAGGAATGTGGGATCAGATTATGAGTTTGGAAGGAGAGCGAAAGGGGACCAAGAAAAGAAAAAGGGGATAAAAAAAACACATTTAAGAAAAAAATAATCAGTAAGAACTCAAGGAGTTCAGGATTCTGGGGATTTATAACTATGTTTTAGTTAACTATATGGTTAATAAAGATTTATTATTTTTATTATTATTATATTTATTTGAAAAGGTGTTTTTACACCAGAATTTGTCTGGTCATCTTACCTTCATGTTACAAAAAATATAAAGATACGTTGCGATCGGTGTACCAATGTATTGCCCTATGCACCATTAGGTGCGGAAAGGGAAGAATGATGATGATTTAAAAAACAAATGTTTAACAAATCATCTTTTTATTCCATAAATTAATATTGTGTTTACGAATTAAACAATATTTCAGTTTTGTTTTCACAGCTGAAATAAAATGAAAACATTTTTTCATCACGCACGTTCGCATGGAGAAAAGTCAGACAGCGATTCCTCTTAATTATTATATCGATGTCCGATGGGGCATTCGCCTACCATGCTTGATGTCCAGGATTTGATTCCTGCGAATTTGACATTACATATTTGTTCAAAAGTTGGTTTTGAAATTTCACGTTGCATTATTTTACAGGGGATCCGAGAGGCGGGAGACGTGATGACCTCTGTCCGTACATCACCCTTCCCCCTTATTAATATGCATGGAGTTGGTATCTAAATTCACACGAGGACAATATTGTATCGTCCCAGCTCCGTGAACAGCTTCGAGCGCGCAGGACAAGATACTGGGACGTTTGTTACGAGCGAGTTCGCGAAAACCATTAAACCATCATTTATATAGGACGAACTACATAATAAGGCATTTCTGCCGACATTTTCCTCAAAAAAATGCGCGGGAACGACACGCACGCGCCGAAGTCGCTATTAAGCGTTTTCACACAGCACGGTAGATTAACTTTTATGTATTTATTTATTCACATTGTATGTATTCTTTTTTTTATACAGAATAATGTTCCCTCACTGGGGTGTCCCGTGCTGAGGGAAACATTTTACAAAATGTGAAACATGCCTAAGATTAGCTATTTAACAAAGTTAACATAATAATAACAATAAAAAAAAACGTAAATAATCCAATTAACATAATAAACAATAAAAAACTAAAATATTCATAAAAAACATAACCAATTTATATAGACCAATAGAAAAAATTTCATAAACAGTGCACACATTTTACCTATTTGGCTTGATCCACTCATCGGTCCGTGCGCAACCCACCTCCACTATCCATTTCTTAATAGCAATTTTATATTGTGAGAACTTACTAATTGTCCTTATGGATAATGGAAGTAGATAGTACACTTTAATCGAGTAGTAGGCCAATCCTCTTTTATTGTATAATAATGAACAATGTTTTGAGTTTGTCCAAATTGTTTGTAGACGAGGACTGGATTCAAATCCCCGGGGAGCTGTTTATATTAAAATATTACAACAGAGATGAAGAACATTTTACCAAAATAGATGAATAACATTTTACATTTGAAGCCAAATATTAAAATTTCGCTATCAAATCAGGGCTCATTCCTCCCATAATTTTTTGTGTATTTATTTTATGTAAATGTGTCATTTGATTTAAATTTTGTGTCGATTTTACTTTTAAATGAAAACTTCAAATATTACCTTTAGCAAAAAAAGAAATCTTCCGAACAGTAAACCCTACAATAGTGAGTAATTCCTCGTCAGCTTCAAAAACACATTTAAATTTAATGTTTTTTTTTATGAAAGCAGAGAGAGGGTCTATGTAAAACAGAAAATACCGGCAAGGGGTCTAAGAGACAAAAAAGTTTTGGAGACCTCTGGTTTAGAGGGACATTGAAAGTTGTAAATGTAAATATTTGTTTGCGGTTTTCCTTACTGAATTTGGTTAGTAGAGTAAGAAATATAATCAATTCGTAATAAAAAAAGCAATTTGGTATGAGAGTATCCGAAGAAAGACATTTTGCCTTCACGGATTCGGGTACGTGGTGGATGCGTTCAATGTCCTCCAAATTGCTGTTCACGTGTGGATGCTGCGACAGGACAATATTGTATTGTCCTCGAGTAAACGCTAGATTGGGAAAAATTCCCAGGATTCTAAAGCAGATATTCTATACCACCTGAAGCGTAAAACTGATCACCTTACCTTTCTGTAGCACATGATCGAGATGCGCTGTATTTACTCCGATGCAGTGTCCTATGCACCACCGTGTGGGGAAAATAGATTGTCGTGACGATTGTTGTTTTCATCGGGAGTATTTTGTCCACTCTATTAACTCGAAGCGCGTATGAGCCAGAGGCGGCGTCCCATTGGACAATTGGGCAGGTCGTGACACACCACGTGGCCCGGCCAGATACTGGGGAGGGAGGTGGACGATCGATCTAGGCAGGGTACCTTCCCTTCCTTGGCTAGAGCAGCGCGGGATGACAGAATAGAGAATAATTTTATTTAAAAAAATATATATTAACAAAAATCTTAAATAATAATTCGTGTACATCGAAACCTCTTTTTATAAGGGTTTTGATTTTTTTAAAATTGAGTACTAATTTAACAGTGCGTAAAAGTAATATCATAAACTTTCGACGTAGATGTAGCTGATCTAAGCGTAAGACGTCTGTCAGCTAGTTCATCTGGAATGTAGAGTTCCCTTAGATATTCTGGAGCAGAGTTGTGCAGAGACTAATACATAAGCCAACAGAGTTTGTATTCCACCCTCTGTGGAAAACGTAGCCAGCGCAATTCCCAGAGTAGTAGAGTGATATGACTGAATTTAGAGATTCCGAAAATAAGTCTCGCTGCGGCATTTAATACAGCCTGTAGGGGAGTCATTTTATTACATATTTAAAAGAAATAAATGAAAATAACCCGCAAAATAAAAAAAGAACAATTTAAAAAAAATGTCGTTTTTGGTTTTCTTTTTCCGTAATGCGGTTGCATAAAATTGTAAGTAGTGATGATATTTGCACGGCGTTTAGAAGTAAGATTACATCTGTCAGTGATTCAAGCTGCAGTGTTTACCGCGATGGACGTTGTTTATTCCTGGCAAATAATATTTTCGTAATTTGTTCCGCCAACAAAACGAACGTAGGTAAAAGCATTAAGTTGAAATGAGAAAAAAACAGGACAAGTAAAGATTTTTTTTAATTTGAAACATTGAGAAAATTGGTCATCACATTTACCAGGGCAGGGCTTAATAATAATAATGTTTGGATAATTTATATAGCGCCATTTTTGTGAAAATCACCTCAAGGGCGCTGTACAATAAATAAATATCCCAACACGTCTTGCAGCTACAGAGCGCATGGACGGTTGGGATCCTAGTTCCTCGTCTAAAATTATGATATATTACAATTATGATATATATGAGCTAGATAACAAAACGTCTTGCAGCTACAGAGCGCATGGACAATAAGAAATCTAGCCCCTATTTACATTTTTATTTTTAAAAAAAATTGACAATGAAGTTTAGAGTTTTAGTGATATTTTAAAAACGAAATAAAAAGCTAATTTATAAAATTAGAAGTTAGATAACAACAAGTCTTGCAGCTACTGAGCGCATGGACGGTTGAAATTCTAGACCCCATTTACTAAATTTAGATATTTGATAGTTGATAACATTTACATGATATGATAAAAATAATATAATAGCTAACATCACAAAAAGTCTTGCAGCTTCAAAACGCATCGACAAATGGAATTTCAACAACATGAGAATGATTTCAAAAAGTTAATACTAAAAAATAATTTTAAAAAATGCAAAAATAATACATTGAGCAAAGAACTAGTAAGTATGCCAATTAAGTGAACATGTAACAGCACAAAAAGTAAAATATAAAAAACTAAACAAAGATAGCATTCCTTAACTTATTATTAAGGTTAACAAGACAATAGACGATACTCAAACTCGTCCCTGTTTTATTTTGGTATGCAGTAAACAGGATCTATTGGGCTTATGAGCAGTCATCTGCTGGTTTAATTGATTTTATTTATTTAACTGTTTTTGCAACGTTTCAGGTCCCAAATCCCAACTAGCAAGGAATTTCCTGCGCAGCTTTAGGTGACTTGTATAAAGGGCGTCGGACTCAAATATTTTTTCAAAATAATGATAATAATAATCTAAATGAGGAAGTTCAGGGCAGTCAAAAAAAAATTCTTACTCGCGGTAAAATTAGATAATTTAATTTTACGGCGAAAATTCTCTAAAATGTATGAAAAAAAAAGAACTACTTTGAAACGTAACAGGTTTATGTAAACAAGAACTAATTAATTATAGCGTTTTACTTTTAAATGCCAGCACAACTCATTGACGACAATTCGTGACGTCACGGGCGGAGTGACTTCAAAATTACAAAAGTAAAAAAACACAGCGATAATAATACGACACATCTTACTTATTTACCGGGCCCGGACTTCAGACCTTGCCACTCCAGTGTGCAGCGACAGATATCGCCTTGTCAGTGGCCATCATCAAAGCATTATCATCCTGCACCTCTCCACAATCTCAGTTCATGTCATCTCTCTCCAGAAAACCCCACCTCTGCTGATTGTATTTGCACCTAGACACCCCTGCCGTTAGTCTATTGAGAATTTTCCACGTAAGGAAGTCCAATCTGTGAGCGGTGTTTTTGGTTTCGGATGGCATTATCCAGAGCCTATGGTCGAGTTCCCCTCTCCACAGATCCTCTCTGCGTTTTTCTGCACAGGCCTCAAAAACAGTTGTGACTTTGAGGAAGCTCCTTCTCGACCCCAGTCTCTGAGAAGCCATTCGATGGTCGTAAAGGGGGTGTCTAGGGCCATGGATCTGTTTGTGTCTCTCTGTGTTCGCTGCTACATGTCTCCTGATGTTGGGTGGAGCGATTCCTATTATAGGATAAAGTTTGTGCACCGGTGTGGGCAAGGCAGCCGAATGACGAAAGCTCACCGGTTCATCTTGAGGAGCATCTCCACATGTACTCCGCACTTCTGCCTTGGGTTTGTGTGTCTCCACAGCAGAGTCCGCTTTTCCAGTTTGGCAGAAGTCAGCACACGCCAAACAAGTGGATATTGCTGTAAATGACATGGCGCGACTGGTATACGACACAACAAAATATGATTTAATTTGTTCGGCTTAGTTTGATAGTAGATAACAAATATAAAAATAATATTAAAAACACTGAACTTCCGCATTGAAGCTATTAAAAAAAAAACGATAGTGGAAACATAATTTTCTTACTGAATTTAATACAAGTCGATAAAACTTTTGCTACCATTCGTGTTTGTAATAGTTATGAGGAAAAATGACAATATTCGACATAAACCATCCGTATAATTCGCCAAAATCAAAGTGACAGGGGTTATAAAAGCGGTATTTAAATATAAATTAAATAAAAATCGCAGATTATGAAACTGAAATTTTCTTAAAAAGAAACTCTTTTATCGGCAGCAAAAAAACATTGCTTTTTAGTATGAGCAAATCGATAAGAAGATCCGCGGTCTTCATAACGGTTTCGGGTATGTGGAGGGAGTGCTTTCACTGTTGTGCGGCCTCAAAAGAGCGAACCATGAGAAATGTAAGGTATTTTAAAAAAATCAACGAAAGTAAAAAGTATTAGGCATAAATATATATTGAATTCAGTATTTTAAATTCCATGGTGACTGAGTTTCCTAAGTAAATCTTATTCTTCATATGTTATTTGTATGATAAAAAATCTGGTGTGGTTTATTTAAAAGCGTACTTAGTCGCTAGTAAACACTTTAATGAGGGTTTTATATTAATTTTGCGGTAGATACTCTTACAAGTAAATATACGATAAGAGAAATGAAATATTATGTTGATTTTGAAAATAAGGTGACATTAAATATATCAGGGAGTATTAAAATATTGTTTAAATTGTCGTCACCTGTTGCCTTATTCTCGTCGTCGGCCTCGTGGTGTAATGGTAAGCGCGTTTGCCTACCGAGCAAGAGGTCTCGGGTTCGATTGCCGACATGTCTCAAATCTCCCAAAATATCAAACTAATGAACTTCAATCTTTTTTCAATGCAGCAGCAAGGCTTATTACGGGAGTAAAAAAATATTCTCACATCTCACAACATTTTCGAGATTTGCACTGGTTAAAAAGCCCAGAGAGAATAAAATACAAGCTTTGCTGGACAGTATTCAATATCCCTTCATGAAATGGCTCCAAAATACCTATCGGACCTTTGTATTAGGGAAAATACATGTCAAAGAAAATCTACTCTTAGGTCAGCATTTGATTCATGAAGAGGAAAACTTGTCAACAAACACTAAATTTGGAGATCGTGCTTTTGCCGCCGCCGGCCCCTCTGCCTAGAACTAATTGCCTTCAAACTTACGAATCATCGACAGTCCCAGTCAGTTCAGATCCCAACTAAAATCCCACTTCTTTAGACTATCATACCCTCAATTTTAAATCTCGAAATATAATATATCACTTAAGTTTAGTTAGAATGTAAGTTTAGATATACAATTGTAAAGCGCCCTTGAGGTGATTTTTTACAAAAATGGCGCTATATAAATCAGCCAAATATTATTATTATTATGGTTGATATGAAATATTTTATTAAAAGGACGATTTCACACCACAATATTTCATAGTCTCTGGGTACGTATTCTGATGGGAAGTTAAAATTTATCTTAAATTTTTTCTACTAAGTAAAATTAAGTTTTCTGTATGGAAAATAGAACATGATTACAATTTCAATTACCGGTTACCGACGAAGATACTTTGAATTTTCATACAAATATACACACGTACACAAATACCGATATTAGCTTATGCCGTCTCAGTATATACCGATGAAGATAGACGTTCATAATCGCGGCCCAGGACTGGTACCTGAAGCGTAAAACTGATCATTTTATCTTCAGGTAATTTGAATCGGGTTGTGGTCCCGTGGCTAGTGTTTCGGATTCATGGCTCAAAGATCCGTGGTTCGAATCCTACTCTATTTCAACTTGATTCTCATTTTCTAATAGTGAGTTATTTACAATTCGTTGTAAATGGCCTTCAAATTATAGACCTTTTAAATTTATTCAAAATTGTAAATTCAATATGGGATTGCCCTGACCTATTATCTCTCATCAACTTCAGGGTGTCTGGAAGAATGACTAGACAGGTGCCACCGTTTTGTAGCAACAATTCACGGACAGTTTATACTTGTAATGCCGTATTAAATAGACTTCATGAACTCGGCAATAGTTATTCCCACGTATCTGATATATTTAGTGTAGGGTATTGTTCCTATAGAACAAACCTTTTGAACTTTTTCAAAGATGGTGAATGCTAATTAAATTTATTTATTCATGCATTTCATATATATATATATATATATATATATATATATATATACAGTTTTTTGTTCACTTTGCCTAGCTGTGTGAAACAGTACTTATGATTTTCTTGTTGTTTTACTGTAGAATGTTTTATTATTTAAACTTTCTACGGACTATGCTGTATAATTTTTAGGTTATTTTTTTAAATATAAATCTTGTATAATTTTTAGTTTAATTTTTTTTTATAAATCTTGGGTATAAAGGAAATTCACGTTTTAAAAATAAAAAAAAATATTAAGACAAATATGTTCATAATACGAGTATAAATGTTTGTAAAAGGCAGATTTGCCATTTATGTTTATAAAAATAAAAATAAAATAAAATCAAATTTATAACAGAATAACAATTGATTATATTAATTATCAGGTAGTTACACCTGATCCTGGCAACAAAGGGTAAATAATGCACCAGTAAAGATATTTAACATGAAAGTGTACATTTGGATGCACGGACACGCGGGGACACGAACGGCGGTCATTAATTCCGCGTGGAACAAGGACAGCGAGAAGACGACATTGTGGACGGAGGCAAAAAGCCGGTGGAAGGCTCTGGTGACGGTACTGCCGCGCGTCACCCTAGATCTGAAAGCCTACAACTCAATTTACACAGAAGAGCAAAATCGAGAATATTCTGTTTTGTTGTATCTATACAACAAACCGATAAGGGGAAGCATGTGCTCCTTTTGCTCTTTGACGCACCTATGTCCGGGTGGAATGAGAAGTTCCGTGTGTGAAATAGAACAAAAATCCTGGAAGAGTGATTTCGACTTGGTGGCGAGTCTCAGGTATTGGTACAAAATATTGATTAAAAAGGTGGTTTTATATTGCAATATTTCATGCTCCTGGACTAAAACTTGAACTGTAAGGGTGATCACCTTACCTACATGTCAGGGGCGAATCGTCAAAATAAGCGATTATGCACAGCTCACTAATAATAGAACACAGAAAATCATTACTATCGAAAGTCAAATATAAATTTGACTTTCGATAGTAATGATATTCACATATAAGTTATTAATTTAAAAGATACTTGGTACACTTCCACTTATTTATTTTGACCAATTAGCGCTTTCACCCTCATATGGGCATCTTTAGACTAGTGAATATTAGACAGTTGGACCCTGTACATTGTAATAAAACAATAAATATTTTTTTCATATAATAGAATACTCTCTTAAAGTACACCGCCAACACATGTTTCAATAATTTGTCTCACTCTGTTCCATTGAAATATTGCGTATTGTATCGTTTTCAACTTATTTTTAAATGTACCTACACTTAAGATAATATTTAGTTATATATAAATTATCCTTATACTGTATAATATTCACCAGTCTGAAGCTGCCCATTAGAGGGTGAAAGCGCTAATTGGTCAAAATAAATAAGTGGAAGTGTACCAAGTATTTTTTAAATTAATAACTTATATGTAAATATAAGTTAGCGCTCTCGCCTCCTCCCACGTCAATCCCGCGTCTCTTAGTTCGGCTGAATAAATTCTGAAATACCCAACGTTACATACTTTTGTAGAGACTACAAAAATGTACTATAAAGATTTAGTTGAAACCTTTTGATGTTCAAATCGACAATAAGACAATTGTCTTATTGGAGTACGGATGTTTCGAATGTGAAGTGACGACTCGCTACACAGTATGCGGCTTTAGATTGTAGATTGACCAAAGGATCGGCAGAGTATTCCAGAATGATAAGGCCAGGCTGCAAAACCGGTCCACGGAAGGAATGCACCGAGTGCTCCCAACGTACAACTGACTACGATACATTTAGATCAAATGCATTTTAAGTCCTTATTTGCTTTAAAGAATTCCTTGTTTTAGTATGAAAAAGGCATTATTTCTTAGATAACGGAAGTTCTGGAAAATTGTTAACTAAGTTTAATTTTCTGGGAAAGTTCTGGAAATTCGTTAACACCTAAGGCAGTGGTGGTCACTACTGGTCACGCATACTGACAGAGACGCACACCAATCCGTTCCTCATCATTATTTATTTATTTATGCTTTATTAAGTTAGTTCATAACATTTTAAGAACTACTAAATTGGTCCCAGAGAGTCTGAGGGGTTAATGGTGGCTGTTAGATGGCCAACACATGTTTTAATTTAAATTGTTTATATATATTTTTTGTTTTTTACTGATTCAATTTTTAAGATCCTCATGACTTTTTAATTTGTTTTAACTATGTTTTTTTATTACATCTTTTACTTTATTTTTGAATATGTTTTTTTTTTATCTTTCTACTCGGTATTTCGCTATGTTTTTTTTTTCATTCTTTAAATATGCTTTATGCTATACAACATACATTCATTTTTTTATTATGACTTTAAATATGTTTCTTACTATGTATTCTGTTTTTATTTCGCATTTTACTGAGTTTCAAAATATTTTTATAGACATATTTATATATTTTAACGGTTTTTACTATGTTTTCACTGGATTTATTACTTTGTTTATATTATTTTTTTTGCTACGTTTTTTTACTACATTTTAACTATGTTTTTACTACATTTTTACTGTGTTTTTACTATGTTTTTACTACAATTTTACTATGTTTTTATTACATTTTACGATGTTTTTACTACATTTTTTACCATGTTTTTACTCCATTTTTTACTTTGTTTTTCACTTTGTCCTGTATCTTTATGATTGTTTCTATATTTGGATTACTATTTTTTATATTTTTTTGACTGTCTTAGAACGGGGCAAATAACCCTAGTAAAATATAAACAGCTCCCCAGGGAGTTGAATCCAGTCCTTGTCTACAAAAATTCGGACAAACTCAAAATATTGTTGACAAAACATCCTGTTTACTGCACACTAAAATAATACAGGGACGAGTTTGAGTATCGTCTATTGTCTTGTTAACCTTAATAATAAGTTACGGAATGCTATCTTTGTTTAGTTTTTTATATTTTACTTTTTGTGCTGTTACATGTTCACTTAATTGCCATACTTACTAGTTCTTTGCTCAATGTATTATTATTGCGTTTCTTAAAATTATTTTTTATTATTAACTTTTTAAAATCATTCTTATGTTGTAGAAATTCCATTTGTCGATGCGTTTTGAAGCTGCAAGACTTTTTGTGATGTTAGCTATCATATTATTTTTATCATATTATGTAAATGTTATCAACTATCAAATATCTAAATTTAGTAAATGGGGTCTAGAATTTCAACTGTCCATGCGCTCAGTAGCTGCAAGACTTGTTGTTATCTAAATTCTTATTTTATAAATTTGCTTTTTATTTCGTTTTTAAAATATCACCTAAACTCTAAACTTCATTGTCAAATAAAAAAATTGAAAATACAAATGTAAATAGGGGCTAGATTTCTTATTGTCCATGCGCTCTGTAGCTGCAAGACCTTCTGTTATCTAGCTCATATATATCATAATTGGAGACGAGGAACTAGAATCCCAACCGTCCATGTGCTCTGTAGCAGCAAGACGCATTGGGATATTTATTTATTGAACAGCGCCCTTGAGGTGATTTTCACAAAAATGGCGCTGTATAAATTATCCAAACATTGTTATTATTATGATTATTGGCAATCTCAAGCGTAAAATGCGTTCATCACTATACTGAGGGGATGATGACGAGACAATAAAATATTAAGCTTATAATAATACTCACATTTTCAATGGAGAAACAGAAAATGGCGTAGAAATTGGTGATATGAAGGTTTTTTTGACTTACCTGTAAATGAAAGAAAAAATACAATTAATATTTAAAGCATTTTTGTGGTCAAACAATTTCATTAAACGTTCTTGGTGAATCCAGCATACAACCACTTCCGTCTACGGGTTTCGTCACGACAGTAATTATTACACTAACGGGCAAATCCAAAAAAGTTGCACAAAATAAAAAAAACTGACGTACTGATAGGACGCATTCTACTAGAAATTATCCCCACCAGTGCACGTTGGTGTTAGCATCTAATAGCATGCGTCTTATCAGCACGTCGGGTATATATTTTTTGTGCAACTGCTATGGTGAAGGTGTAGGTGTAGGATTGAGCGCAGTTATGCAGAAATCAGCCAGTCCACAATTTTCAAAAATTAGAAATTGGTGTTATCGAGTGCACTGAGGTTAATTCTATGTTCTGCTAAAAGCAGCCAGACCGCTTTCACACAAACAACTGTAATAATCACCTTCTGAAAATAGTGTCGATCACAAAAACGGCATTTCTCAATTTGCAGAAAACACCCACAGTACAAGAAAAATCTTACGGTACTTTAAAAATCATTGAAACTGGTCAAATACATAACAAAATTCTTGTTTATAGTATGAAAAAAAAACTGATGTATTCATTATTTTTCATTTGTCAAAGACAAAAACATTCCAACTGTTGTGTAGATATGATAATTCACTCTTTTCACAAAGGTGCTTGCTATTATCTAAGTTTCACTTTTCTATGGCCGGCTGCTATTTGCAGAACTACTGATGGATTTTTTTAAAGCTGGCGCGTTCGCAATTCTTACACAAACGCATTGTGTAGTATCTGTGAAAGGACCCGTGGTATGACATCGCACGGCACACGCATGATGAAAATAATCTCGGTTTCTCTCGCGCTCAGACGCACTTATGAGCGGGACATAGACAACTATTGCTTTGTTAGTTGCGAATGATATGGTAATAAAATATACACAGGATGCTTTTGCGTTCGTCCGAATTTCGCTGCGATTCTTAATACTAAAAATATAATAATATGAATACGATGTATATGTATTAAACTATGGACTAAAAACACTGGTTTATAAATATATATTTTCATTTAATAAAATTATGAGGCTGATTATCTAGTGCTAGCGCTTTCGCAAAACTTACACAAAAACATTTTTAATGTACAGAATATTCATTTAAATAATATTGAATTTATATTCAGTGTTTTTAAACATCTCTTTTGGATTAGAGTGGGAAAAAACAATCGCTTAAGAAAATATCATCTATTTATTTATTTTTAACGAGAATGTTTTTCATTTGATATTTTGTGTTTATTATAATAATAATTAACACAGTGTAATTAAAATGCACGGTGCAAATTATATTGGAGAAAACATGTACCTATACATACTTATTGATGAACAAAAAGATGGCACATTTGGTTAAAATTTAATATAACTTGTTGTAATCAACATTCTGTAGATTTTAAATGCGTTTGTGTGAGTTTTGCGAACGCGCCAGCCTTAGTTAAACAACCAGTACGTTCAATTAGTGTTCTGAAGGAGGGATGGGTACGTCTTAAAATTAGTGGACACAGAAAAGCCGGTAAGTGGTCACATACGAATATTTACTTACATTTATTAAAAGAAGACATTTTTCAAACATTAAAACTATAAAAAAAAAAATAATAATAAATGTACGTCTAGATTATATCGGCGCTGGAACGGAAAAAGTTACCAAGCGACATGCAGCACTTTACAGGAAAATTAAGTTTTTTTTTTAATTGATAAAAAAATCCCGAATTTGATTTTATTATTTAAATTATGCAGAAATCACGCCAAGATACTTGTGTACATTTTTTTTATTAACTAAAACAAAAACTTTAATCGACTTTTCGTAAAGTTGCTACGTGTTGCTTGGTAACCAAATATTTCCTTTCCAGCGTCGATATTAACTGCATAATATTTTCTCCATCTCTGTTAAGACATTCGTCTATCTCTTGCTCTCGACCGTGCCCTTGGCAACAATGCTTCTGTTATTCGGTTAACAGGAGGTGGGGGGAGGGGGTGAGACTGAACTGGCACGTGACTCCCACAGCCCCTCTCTGCCCACCCCTTTCCCAACGCATTGCATTACGAGTCGGGGTCCTTGCACGAGGTGGCTGAATTCACACCAGAAAACAGGTTGGCGCTGTATTTTTATTTGTGCATGAGAAAATTAAATATAAAAAAAACTATTATACTTTAATTTATTACGAGCTTCGTCTCGTCCTTATCAGTAATTTTTTTTGATGCACCACAGCAAAGACGTTTTCAATAAATAATCTAGTTGAAGTACACAATATAATCGTCATTGTCCTAACAGAACCCAGAGCTTTAAGAGGATATGCGTGTTTAGTAAATAACAGCATTTATCGACATTATTTCTGGCCGATTACCTTTCTTTCTCATCTTTCCCTTGACCCATCCTTATGGTACCTACCTTACATCAAGATAGAAGAATTACAAAATTAGAACATCGGATTTGAAACAAAACAAAACAACATTTTGACATTACGAAAGACGGCATAAAAATTCTTGGATTCATCGCGCGTCGTTGTAAAACCTGTCATAAATTGTTACACAATTCATAGTGAATTTCATCATCCAGTGCCCAAAATTAAAGAACATCCTCATCGTATCAAAGGTAGGTCCATATCATTGCTCCTTTCCTATCTCTAAATATTTTTAACCTTTCAAAAAACTGAATGAAATTAGTTTTTCCGCTACAGTCCGCTTTTTGTTAACAATCCGTGCCAGAATATTTATATGATTAGGTATTTGAACATTGTTTTTCGGTCACTCTCTCGCAAATGCCTCCCCACTGTGCGAAAAGAAAACTGCACGTCTGACTGATTATGCCTACAAAAATCGACGTTTTGTTGTCCCGTTTTCCGCACCTCAAAACTGAACCGATTTTGTTGTTTTTAGAAAGAGTATTAAAATGAAATTTTCTGCGACGGTAGTATTCGCCAGTGCCTGCGCTGACACATATTTTATACTGCGGTCACGATGTAAGCGTTTATTATAGCTCTTTATAGGCCACGTTCCTTTGTTGTTCATTTCTCCATGGTAGGGACGATGTTAATGTACTGCGGGACGATGCTCTCGTCTTTCTGCGCAATACTGTTAAGGAGTTAAATGAATTGTTGTATTGGATTCTATAGAAAACGATGACTCGCGTCATCGGCTGTCGCTCCATTTCAAGTGAAATGTGTGAACACGTATGTGTGACATCGATCATAGACTATGAACCCCACAACCTTATCAAAAATAAAAATGGGATTCTACCAAATAATGGAATTCACAAGAAATAATACGATGTATATTATTTTTCCTTAGTATAAAGGCTTTCTACTCTCGTATTCTTCGTAATATCATACATAAGAGAATTATAAATAAGAAATTACATAGCCATTGTAAAAAAAGCATTCGAGAAGCTTCATTTGAATTTAAATGTAACACGAACAGCTGATAGTTCATACTGCAACGTTGCTCTAACACTGGCGCAAGTGTGTATACTGCACGTGTGTACGTATACGGCGCTACGTGTATTGGCGCGTTGTTGTTTACATTCACGTATGCATGTGTGCGAGCGATTATACTGATGTACCGACACATACTCACCACACCACGTGATAGCCCTGTTGCTCGCGTGCGTCCGAGAGAGAAGGCGCAATGCGGTCGGCCGCAGCCGCGAGCGAGACGGACGAACTATTGACACCGTACATGTGCGAGACGGCACAATAATTAAATTTGGCATGCGCGGCTTAGAGAGAGACGGCGATATGCGGTCGAGCGTGGGTGCGAGAGTGACGGTACGTACGTGTGAGCACGTGCGCACTTACATGTGTGGGTGCGATAGTGTTATCGCATTTCGTGTTGGGGCAGTTTCACAATCGACTTAAAATGAAAAATGGAGTGATTAGAATTTAATTATAAATAATTATAATTAGCGCTATTAACGAAAGGTCTATTTGATTTAAATCTATTACGATGCAGTTATTAATCATAATATAATAAATTACATTCGTAACTAATAATAATTGCATTAACCCTTAAACAATGACAGATGTGCGAAAAATGCGACATCGCTTTTCTTTTATATTTTATCTACTAATATTTAAAATAAAATTATCATACTTGGTAAGTTCTATATCAGATTTTGGTCAAAATCTGGTTAAAGATCATAAAGTATAGCCTAAAAAAACCAAGTCTTTTAGTTCTGTAAGTGCACGCTGCAAGAGTCTCTCACTTTGAATTGGTCAAAAACTTTATATAAAATTCGTATCAAAGTATTTTCTTGTACATAGAATAAGTGTTTTATACACGGATATTTTTGGAATGAAACGTACTATTTACCATAGAAATAAAAGACGAGTGATATTTACATCCACAAATTTGGAATATCCAGTGACCGGTTTCATCGCTTTCGCGAAATTATTGCGAAAGCGATGAAACCGGTCACTGGATATTCAAAATTTGTGCATCAAAATATCACTCGTCTTTTATTTCTATAATAAATTACAATGAACTTCATCAAGAATTTTCACTTACAAACTTAAATGTTCTATTTATCAATCAAGTTTTGTTGTTTTTTACACTAAACAATAAAAAACATATTTTTATACAATATTTGAGTTTATCCAAATGTTCGCAGACAAAAGACTGGATTTCACCCCCTCGGGAGTCGTTAAGATGAACAAATTACAATAGGGATGGAGAATACCTATGTAAATGAATAATTATGTAATAAAACCAGCTGGTCCAAGAAGTTAAAAAATTGGAAAATTGTTTTCAGGCGTTGCCTAGTATGTGAAATAATTCAGTCAAATGAATCTCTTCACAACAATAAAGGTTTCAGCTCTTTAACTTTACTAAAATCAATAAATGGAAGAATTGAAGAAATATGGATGTTCAAACTTAGGCAAACTGGTGAATGTTACACAGTGTGTAAAGAAGCCACTTAAACCAGCCAGTCTTTAGACTTAGTGGGTAACAAATTCTTATATGTATTTTTTAATTATAAAATAAACGCTGCTCTGCAGCACTGAAACTGAAACCAGCTATTGACAGCTCATAAGCTGTTAATATTTTTATACCATGGAAATAAAATAAATATGATCACTTAATTGCAATTCAGACCTAAACAGTATTACTAATACTAATTATTACAAAACAAAAAAGTAATCACAAGGTTAGATTGATGGGCTCATATTCATTCCTCAGAGAATCACGTCAGATTGAACCAGTAAATAATTATTATTTAATAAAATTTCATACTCCATTATCATGAAGTCAGATGTCATATTTTATCTATATCGGTAGAATACAATTATTATCGATTGAATGACGGAAAATTTAAAGGTTAATTTTCACATATCATGTATTTGTAATTGATTTTTTTTTAAAGATAAATATTTAATATCATGTGATGCTTAAATAAAATATTGAAATAACAATTGACAGGCTTCATCGCTTTCCCGAACACACATTATTACAAATTTGTGGATTTAAGGATCTCTAAATTATTTCAATAATTAAAAAAAAACTATTATACGTATGACCTGGCGTCTTGCTCCAATGAGGAACTTCAGCCCTACGGGAAATTGGATTCAAAAAAAGTTTTCTTGTGCGCGGTAATAATTAGAGCATTCAATTTTTTTTTATTCAGTTTTTAAGTTAATGGACTATTTAACTAAACCAATTTTTTAAATATTTATATATGTATATCGTATTATCAGCGCTATGATTTTTTAAAGTTTTGTATTTCTTAAATAACTTCGCGTGTGAAGTCAGAGGTTCTCTTCCGCTTATTCTCGATAATACGATATATATTATCAGCGCAATTATTGATGACGATAATACGATAAATTAAGTGTGTATGTATGTTTATGCATTGTAAGTGCCTCAACTCAACACGAATTTTCTAGCGAGTCGGAGAAAGTTCACAGGCATGGGTCGTTCCTGATTGTGTCGCTATAAACTGTGTCCTATGTCCCTAATAAATGCACGTACAATGTTATTAAACAAAAAAAAAATCATTGAAAGAAATGAAAGTATGACTAAATGTGAAATCACTGAAAACGGGGTTATACTAAAACAGGTAGAGGAATTTGTGTATTTGGGAACAATGTTTACTCGGGATGGAATGACTGAGAAAGATATTGAGAGGAGGGGGAGTATCGGGAACAGAGTGAACCAACTGTGGTAACTAAATGTTTGTCGCAAGAGGCAATATTAGCAGTTCATAATGAAGTCCTGGTCGCGACCCTGATGTATGGGAGCGAAGTCTGTTACTTGGAAAAACAGGGATTAAAGTAGGCTGAATGTTGTCGAAATGCGATCTCTCAGGCGAATGCGTGGTAAAACTATGTACGATTGATGCACACATGTAGAGATCCGTTCATTATGTAAGACTGAGATAAGCATTATCGACAAAATCAGGAAAGGAGCTCTGCGCTGGTTTGGACATGTGGAGCTAATATGGATAGTAGATAGCGAAAGAACGGCTAAGAATATTTACAATGCAAATGTTGATGGATGCAGAAATACAGGAAGACCGAAAAAGACATGGCATGGTCAAATCCAACAAATACAAATATCTAAGGGAACTGCATTCCAGGTGAACTAGCTGACAGACGTCTTACGCTAAGATCAGCTACATTTACATCGAGAGGAAAAGTTATTATACCTCCACGCAAACAGCGCACTAAATTCGGCAAATGCACATTTGCGATCGCAGGCCCTACGGCATGGAATGTTCTCCCGAAGCAGAGGTGCGAAACTGTAAGAGATAAGTTTTGTTTAGGAAAAAACTTAAAACCTACTTGTTCTCTAAATCATTTGAATAAATCCTTAGCATGTGATGACAAAGTACATTGTTTTTCTTAATTTACAAATTCAAAAAGTTGAAATTAAAATAATTTCTTTATACAATCACTTTGTTGAGCGCCCTTGAGGTATTATATTACGAAAATTGCGCTATATAAGTTAAAAGTCAGAATAATCGGCGCGCGCGCATGAGAAGATTTATGAATGTAGAGCAGTGGTTCTGAACCTTTTTGAAGTCAGGGAGCACTTATGATCATAAGGAGAAATTCGCGGTACACCAAAACTAAACATTAAAAAAACATACAAAGATAACTTTTATTAAAAATACATAAAAACATACTTTAATGGAACTTTTTGTGGCGAAAATGATTTATTGCGACACTCTGAGCTTGTCGGCTTTTCGTCGACAAATTTCAGCGATATTAGGTCTACAATTTTATTTTATTTTATTTGGGAAATTAACAGTTCTACATACATATTTTTAGTAAACAAACAGATATAGTGTATAAACTCAGAACTAATAACAGATTTCCACGTAGTATACAAAGTTTCTAAAACAAGACAAGGACAATCAAGACTAATGAACCAGGGACTGAAATTATACAATAAACTACCAGACAAAACTAAAAAAAAGACTCAGACAAACTTTACAAAAGATGTAAAAAATATTATTTTGAACAACAGAGTATAAATGAAAAATGTATATATTTATAAAATTTATATATGTAAAATGAATGTTATAATCCGTAAGGGTATATAAATAAATTTTCAAATAAAAAAAAATAAAAAAAAGTTAGGAAAGAAAATATATTACATATCAAATAAATACATACAATTTATACAAATAAAAATGTTATTTTTGTGTACTCAATAATCAAAGATTTTTAAAATATGTATTTTAAGAACATTAAGTTACTGTAAATTGGGCGGGATAAGGACCAGAATGCTTGAAGAGAGGATAAGGAGAGGAGGGGAGATGTACATATTTATTATTATAATGTCTATTAAGTTACATAATACATTTTTAGTGTAAATTTTAAATCTGACACAGTGATGTTTGTGTAATCTATATTTTTAAATTTTGTATTGTACATTGAAAAAGTCCTACGAAAAAAGCATTTTTAACATGCGATGTTTTACTTATTGGTACATGAAACAGGTGGTACCGTCTACAAATCCAGGCTGGCACATGTATTGTTATTAAACCAAGCAGCTCTGTACAGTCAACCATTCCTGTCATAATTTTGTAAAGCAGTAGTTGGTCCGCACACATTTGATATAGCTACTCCCATTTCTTCATCCGAATCGCTATTTTTTTCGCGTTTCTTTGTTTTAATATTGGTTAATGTCGAAAAACCTATCTCACACAAATATGAGGCTGAAAGCTGAAATATTAAAAAAAATATAAAGATGCTCTTATGTTATAAACAGCATATTCACAGCACTGTCAAAGTAAACACAAAATATGATTGAATCGCAGGGTCTGTCTATTAGCTATATAAACGCAATAACGCGAGAGTAATCCCCTGGGTGGAAGTGCTAGTAACTAGTAACCGAGCAACGGTTCTCGATAGAGTACTTGACCGCTGGCGCTGTTGTGAGGTGAGCGCACACAACTTCACTCTGCAAGGGTGCTGCCATCTAGCCATTATACAGGGTGTTTATTAAACCCTGTCACATCCGAAACCACGATGATCAGTATGGTCTAAATTTTAAGAGGCAAAGTCTGCCGGTTGAAACGTAAATATATTTTTGTTATACAGGATGTTCATTAAACCCTGTCACATCCGAAACCACGATGATCAGTATGAGCAAGAAGACATATTGTCACAATAAAATAAATTTTTAGAAGGGATAAAAAAATTTTAAAAATCAAATGGTTGCTTACTTCTGCAGGGAAGAAACGAGGAAAGGGGGGGGGGAGTCTCATATCATTTGTTCTAAATATTTTTTTAAATATGCTCATATATCTTCTTGCCCATACTGATCATCGTGGTTTCACATGTGACAGGGTTTAAAGATCACCCTGTATCTGCAACTCAAATTGCACACTAAATGAGTCCACATTTGGTTTTCATAATTTCGCGGAGCACTTGCAACAAGCTCCGCGAGCTTGTGTGGCGTTCTATCCTCGCTGCCTCCCCTTGCGGGGAAACGGCGTGATGGTTTGTTGCTGTTGTTGTTGATGACGTCGCTACTCGCGTGCTCGCGTCTGGCGTCCGCATTAGTCACCGAGGCACCGTTTTCACCTTCCGCCGAACTTCGTAATTGAGCCGCTGCTTCTGCAACCGGATGCTTTCTCCGGTGCATATTTGCGCCGAATAATTTCATCTTATCGCCCTGACGTAATTCAAGGCTACACGCGTTTCTTATTATAAAACGTTATCGCATTAACAATTTGGTAATAGCTTTAATCATTATTATTACAACGTCGAGGCGAAGATAGTGACTAGTTTAATTGACGCATTTACATGAACAAATGCACGAGAAAATGATGGGTAAATTGCTGATGTAATAGCGCAAAAAACGTATCTATTTACGAGTCTAATTTTACGGTATTTTTTAAGGCGTAAGTCTGATAAAAAGTAAGGAAAATATGATTTTGCCATTTTAAAACCGCGTTCTTTCAAAATCACGCCATTAAAAAAATTAAGTTAATAAACTTTCATCATCATCATTACCTTTCCGTACCTAATGGTGCATAGGGCACTGCATTGGTACACCAATCGCAGCGTATCTTGATCATTTTTGTTACATGAAGGTAAGGTGATCAGTCTTACGCTTCAGGTTCCAGTCCAGGGACTATGAAATATTCTAGTGTAAAAACACCTTTTTAAATAATATTTTATATCAACCATGTCAAGAATCGAACCCGAGACCTCTTGCATGGTAGGCAAATGCGCTGACCATAACACCACGAGGCCGACAAATAAACTAAAATAAACTTTAGATATAACATAAGTTTTTGCTGTACAGTAAAACTCCAATCATCCGGATTTGTTTTAAAATATTATTTAACTTTTTGTACACAATATTAATAGAACATCGGCGGGCTTATTGCCAAATGGCAATTTCTTACAAACAACCAATAAAATTAAAGTTTTATTTTTATAATTCGTGTTATTTATTTATTTATTTACAGAAACAAACAGTCAGCAATGATATAATAACACAAAAGATACAGTTTAAAGACAGACCAGAGAGGTTTCTAGATAAAAAACATACGTTTTAAATTGTGGTACAACAAAAGGTTGTGTTTGTGTAAGTATTAGTATTTGTGTAGGAGTAAGTGTTCAGGTGTGTGTAAGCGTGAGCATCGTTAAATAGCAAGTGGGAGCATATTGCAACCAGAAAGAATGAGTCTTAATTTATTTTTAAATAAATTAAGGGGCATGTTAAATATATCAACAGATGAAAAAAAGCATTATAGTTTGAGCAAGAACGAACAAAAACATATTTTAAAGTAAAATAAATATTTGTATATAAATTACCTTAAATCAATACTATTACTCAATGGGAAAAGGAATAAAGAGAAAAGAGGAAAGGCGGAGAGATTGAGGAAGAGAAAGAAGATGTTTCTTTTTTATCTTTAGACGTGATTTGAACAACGGATTCATGAGTTAGAGATTTTATTGCTTTTGAAAAAAAAACAGCGAATTGGAATCACATTAAAAACGTACTTAAAACACGGCCAGCAACGTTAATTGCAAAATTAAATTAAAATTAAAAATGTTTCCTTCATTTATTATTTTCTGATAACGATCCGGCTGTTTGGCAATTCGGATAAAAGGAGTTAATAATAATAATCATGGTTTATTAACAAAAAAACAAATACTTTGTCTACTACATACTTGCTTAGGTTATAGATTTCTCTGGATTATGTCTAGTCTGCCTAACAGCGTACAACTTGTTTTAAGGCAGACATTTTTATGCAAAAATAAACAATAACATGACTACCTACTTGTTAATTTACTATAGAGTTATACAATGTTTCAAAATACCATTTATTATTTTAGAATATTTTTGAGTAAGTTTTCCAATTTTTCTCTACCTAAATCCAGTAACCATTTTTTACAAATTTATTTGATTGAATTCGGGTCATGGTTTTGTAATGTTCGGGTAACATATTGAATATTTTGGGGCCCAGAAACTTGAAATTTCTTTGCCCGAATTCAGAGTTTGTGGTAGACCCCATGACCCATCCTTCAGTTTGACTTCTGGTAGTGTGGGAGTGTTCCTTTTGTGATTTCGTAGAATAATTTGCTTTCACAAACACTATTATTCAAGATATATATAATACCTTTATATCTAATTTATCGAGATCCTCAAACAACTTGACGCCGGGGTACCTGAAGGGCTTTTAAAAAAATATTTTTGTGATCGATTTTTAAGCAGATTTCGGAGGTTTTAATTATGATTTATTAGTGCCTCCCCATCCTATTAAGCCATAAGTTATAATTGAGTTCTACTCGATTTTCCTTAAATTCTATTTTAAATTATGCCTTCAATTATTGTTTTAAAAAAAAAAATTGTTTAATTTAAGTAGTTGGTTGTAAATATTTTATTTCTACAGTACCTTTTTAGAAAAATTTCAATGCTTATACCTACCAATATTATTCGCTTATTTTTGTTAATGGCGCAATTTTGAAAGAACGACGTTTTAATTTGACAAAAGCATGTATTTTATTCAACATTACAATCATTTTACAAAATCATTTTTAATTTGTACTCCGTCGTTGATAATATTTTTTACATCTTGAAAAGGTTGTCTGAGTCTTTCGTTTCGGTAGTTTATTGTAAAATTTCAGTTCTTGGTTTATTAGTCTCGATCGTCCTTTTCTCGTTTTAGAATGTTGTATGTAATACACCCCCTCCCAGCACTTGTGCTGATTGGGAATATTTCGAGCAAATAAAATATACAATGTAATGCAATATGTAAAGGTAAAAACGATGTATTGTTTGTCATATATAAATAAATCTAAATCTAATCTAATATTGTTCTGATATTCTCGTATTGCGTCTGCTCGTTTACTACATTTAAAAAAAGTTTTAGTATATTGTCGTCTACAATGACAGCAGTGGCGGATTGAAGAATAAATTTTAAGGATTGGTTGAAAAAGTTCAGTTACAAATAATTGTTTAACAAATTACAACAGGGGTGGAGAATACCTTAAATAAAGGAATATATAAGTCTAGTCAGGGCTTATGACCTGTCTTTGGCTGGTTTAAGTGGCCACTTTACATACTGTGTAACATTCACCATTTGGACAAACTCAAATATTGTAATGAAACCAACTGGTCCAAGAAGAAATTTAAAAATTGGAAACTTGCTCTCAGGCGATGCCTAGTATGTGAAAAACTTCAGTCAGATGAATCTCTTCACAACAATAAAGGTTTCAGCTCTAACTTCGCTAAAATCAACGAATGGAAGAATTGAAGAAATATGGATGTTCAAATATAGGTCATAAGCCCTGTAAATACCTAGACTTCCATATTCCCTTATTTAAGGTATTCTCGATCCCTGTTGTAATTTGTTTATCTTAATGACTCCCGAGGGGGTGAAATCCGGTCTTTTGTCTACAAGCGTTTGGACAAACTCAAATATTGTAATAATTGTTTAGTTTTTAAAGAGCTCTTTAGTTGATGTTCGATAAGGGACGAAGGTTATATACAGACTTAAATATTTTATTTTGCCGTCGTTGTAGTCGATTTATGCCATTTTGATTTCCTGTTCGCCATAGAAGTTGCATATAACATCATTGAAATTATGCGATTTCCCTTTTTTATCAGGCCTTAAGATTAAAGCGTTGTATTACACCTATTACAGGCGAAACCTACTTCTTACATAACGTAATATCTATATGATTATAACAAACATATTTCCTTCCAACGTAAACAAAAAGTTTCTGCTAAAGTTCGCGAGGAATCTAAAAATAAACCGGATCGATAAAACAAAAGCGTACCGAAGACACTTTGGATGGAAACAAAAGAAGATCGAAGATAGAATCACGAGGATTTGAATTTTAAGTGAGGTTAATTGTTGACAGCACGTGCTGTGTTGTTAATCCTTACTACCTGTAACTGCGCAATAGAAAATTATACATAAATGCAGTATTTTTGACGCACAAATTAATTACAAAAAATAATAAAAAATCCAAATTATTGTCCGCATAAAATTTCGCAAACATTTCGTATCATTATATTCTAAAATATTTTCATTAGTAAGCATACAATTGGTACGTCTGTATTCTGAATTCAACATATCTCATTTAACACTAACATTAATTTCGAGCACCTGATGACAAACGGTTTACACTCGTAATTAAGTTTCATAAACCCTTTCAGCCCTCTCGGGTCCAATGGTGATCATAGGACCCCTTGTTAGATCTCCGCATCTCCATAAACCCCTTGTGTAGCTAAAACTCAAATACAGTGTTTATAAATTTATAAATTTAGTGTTTTAATTTTAATATTTTTTTGTGTTATATTTTCTCAATTTTTTAAAAATTGTTTAATTTTTTATTTATTCTATTATTATTTTGTTTTGCATTTTTTGTTTCTTTTTTATGTTATTTTGTAAACTTGCCAAACACAAGAGCCAGACTCTTTTTTGCCAAGTTCAACCTTACGTGTCGAAAAAAAAAAGTTAATATATTTAATTCGCAAATTAAAAACAACTACAGCACATCATTATGCTTACAGAGGAATATTTTTCATTAATGAAATGAACTAAGAAAATAAAA
The DNA here is from genome assembly GCF_059751315.1 of Micrasema longulum. Lineage (NCBI taxonomy): Eukaryota > Metazoa > Arthropoda > Insecta > Trichoptera > Brachycentridae > Micrasema > Micrasema longulum. Next base: position 541,707 of record NW_028277860.1, on the reverse strand, counting down.
AGTGCAGTCAGGAATACAATATGAAAGAAGTGAAAAGTTACATCTATAATTCTTTTTTGTGTGGCACTGATTAAAAACACCGTTTTTTTTGTAATTTATATGTTATCCTAAAAATATTAATTATAAAAAATAAAATAAACAAACTATTTTAAGACGTCACTCCCCATAATGTACACAAGAATTGTTTTTTATTTTACGTAATAGGAAACGTTAATATAAATATATGTATTTAATTAATATAAAAATTATATTAAGTAGTAATTACTTAAGAGTATATTTGTTATCTGAATAAAAAAGAGTCTATGAAATGAAACATTTTAAGCAAGAAATAAACTAAAATATAGCAGTGTATCACGACGAAAAACTACATTATTTGATGATTTAGGTAAATAATGCAAGCGTATTTTTTAAATATACCTAATAATTTTCAGAATAAAAAATAAAAATTATGATTAATAAAACATATTTTATTTATTTTATTTTTGCACCACAACAGGTCAGGAGGCCCAATTACAGTGGTGAATTACATCACAGAACACCCAGGCTTGAGAAAACACACATTTTAATGTTTGTGTTCTAACCGGGATTCGAACGCGGAACCTTCCGTGCGTGAGTCAAGCGTCTTGACCACTACACCACGGAGGCCGCCCGAGTAGATATTACACTCCCAGGTTATATTTAGAAAAAAAACTTATTTAGGACCGTACATTTGTGGCAAAACGTAATATCATTCATACGAGTACATAGTTCTTCTTCTTCTCTGGTCTCAATCCTGGGATTGGCTGGCAGCAATTACATTCATTCTTCTCCTCCATTTCTCCCTGTCTTGTGCGGCTCTTTTAAAGTCAGCATATGATGAGCAGCGCACGTCCTCTAATAGGTCCTCCAGGTACCCTCAGCGTGGGCGTCCCCTAGAATTTGTCCCCTCGGTCATCCCCTCCAATATGACATGCAGGAGGCCTTTTTGACGTATTACATGGCCGATCCATCTCGCTCGCCTTTCGGACAAGGTCCTGAGCAGGTGCCTTCCACCTTCGATTCTTTGGAGAACCTCCTCATTTGTAATGTGGTCTCTCCAGTAAATTCCTAGTAGTATTTACTATAGGACCACATCTCAAAAGCCTCTAGTCTCCGTTTATCTCTTTCGGATAGGCACCATGTCTCGCAGCCATACTTCAAGATACTCCATACATAGGTCTTGATTAGGAGTATTTTTAGTTTTAGGTCTATATTATTTGATTAAATTATTTTTGACATTTTATTAAATGCAAGTCTAGCTTGATGTATACGGCTGTCGACCTCGCTCTTAGACCGACCGTCCCACGTTATTTTGCTCCCGAGGTAGACAAACTCCTTGGTGTTCTTTAGTGGTATTCCCAACATCACTACTCTCATCTGGTGTTGCGTTCGGCCTACAGTCAGTAGCTTTGTTTTGTCATTATTTATCTTCATACTGTAGTTATTTTGAAGAATGCTTTCCATAGTTGTTAAGGCCTCTTGCAGTTCTTCTTCACTTTCAGCAACCATAGCAATATCGTCAGCAAACCTTATCATATCCACCTTTTGGCCGTGTATCTTTACACCTTCTCTGTGACTCATCGTCTCTCTCAAGTCGTCAATCGCACCCTGTATATAAGCGTTAAAAAGAACAGGTAATAGTGAGCATCCCTGTCTTACCCCTTGTCTTATATTGGATTCTTTTGTATCATCGTCACATCTGATTATATCAGCGGCCTCATTCTTGTATAGCGCCTGGATTATTTTGGAGTGTATTAACTATAGTACTCCAAAATAGTAAGAAACCATAATTTAAGAAACGCAGTAATTTACACTATCTATGTAAATTAATAACTATCACTATCAAAAAGATTTAAATGATATTTTTTAATTGCGACACTTTTGGATTTGCTATTCGACTTTTCGTATTTAAGCTCATCGTTCACGTTAGAGTGAGGTGGATATATGATGAACGAACGAATTTACGAAAAGAAATTGTGACAGAATAAGCCTGCTGTACGAGTAAAGAAGAGAACTGCAAGAAGAAGCATATTTACAATAGAATTGACTATTTCAGAAAAGATGAAAATTTAAAATCCTTGTATGTCCTTATATACATATGTACATCTGTTTGGATAATTTGTATAGCGCCAATTTTTGTGAAAATCACCTCAAGGGCGCTGTACAATAAATAAATATCTCAGCACGTCTTGCAGCTACAGAGCGCATGGACGGTTGGGATTCTAGTTTCTCGTCTCCAACTATAATATATAATAATTATCATATATAGAAGCTAGATTACAGCACGTCTTGCAGCCACAGAGCGCATGGATAGTAAGAAATCTAGCCCCTATTTACATTTTTTAATTATTATTTTTTATTTGACAATGATGTTAAGAGTTTATACGACATTTAAAAAACGAAATTAAAAACAAATTGGAAGTTAGATTACAATAAGTCTTGCAGCTACTGAGCGCATGGACGGTTGAAATTCTAGACCCCATTTGCTAAATTTAGATATTTGATAGTTAATAACATTTACATAATATGATAGCTAACATCACAAAAAGTCTTGCAGCTACAAAGCGCATCGACGAGTGGAATTTCAGCAACATAAGAATAGGTCCTTAGGGACTAAAATAATATACACAGCATAATTAATTTGAATTTAAATGCCTCAAGTTTGTGTATAGTATATGTCTCATTACAAAAATAAAATAAATACTGCATTACAAAAATATAATAAATTGGTACTTAAATGTAAAAAAAAAAACAATTTTCGAACGCGTTTCTTTAGATTGCCACGATGCGGCCGTGACCCAAAATTCAATGTTCTATTTAACAAGCTACATAAATCATTTTTAACAGAGACATGCGTATCATTTACGTAGAGCTAATTACAAATTAAAATGACTAAAGAATCACAAAAATAGTGTCAACTATTAGTGCTGGGGCTTCAGAATGAGTCCGCACTGAAATACGCGTCCTTGCGTCTGTTTCCTCCGGGCGCGCGGGAAAGCCCGAAGTAAAGGCGGTAAAAACATTAAAGCAGTAAACGCCCCGAGTAAAAATGAACATACACAACACGGCGATAAAAATGACTTTCAGCTCGTTCTTGCACCCTTTTTACGAGGTCTTTTCATTTTATATACCTGAAACTGTCGAGTAATTGTGCGCTTCGTCAAAAGAGAGCGTCGATTTCGGAATTCTTTTGTGTTTTGTTGGCGTTGATTTACCACTTTTTACGCCGAGAGCCGCTGGTTCCGAACGGGTGTAGATAACACCAGACGGTATATATTGTTTGCTTACAAGGGTCTGAAGGTCGACAGGGTCGGAATGCATAGTCAGCTGATCTAGAACTAGTAGGCCAATAAAATTCGTAATAATTCGGAGCACATGTTTTGATTTCGTAGTAAAAATAAATAGGTTGAAATGTGAACCGAAGCAAAAACGGAGAACTAATAATTTTCAATGAATTTTAGCTGAAGCAATGACGTGCTCGTTAATGAGTTTCATTTAAAAGTGGTATTTTCTTAAGACAAATGTGAACAACTTATCTCTGAACACGTAGAAGCATTTGCGTATCTGAGAAGCATGTTTTCAAGAGATGGAAGAGTAAAAAAGATGCGAAAGGGAGAGTAAATTGGAACAATACGCGCCATCCCTCGGTAACGGCACATATATTTTTTTTATTTATTTATTAAGGAAAAACAACAGTTGTTATATGAGAATACAAAATATAAAAAATAGTACATACATCCAGTTGAAGTTTTTCACAAATATAATGAGAAAACATGTTACACAGTTAAGAGAAAAATAATGACCCGAAGAAGTAAGCAACCATTTGTTCTTTTTAATATTTAATTTTTACAAATTTTCTGCGTCCTAAATATTTTTTGAAATCTGCCAATATGTCTTCTTGCCCATACTGATCACCGTGGTTTCGGATGTGACAGGGTTTAAAGAACACCCTGTATAAGAAGCACAAAACACAGTACTTTACACAATTTATATAGTTTACATTAATAACTATCACCATCAAAAAGATTTAAGTAATATTTTTATTATTTTTATTTTTATTAGTAACACTTTCGACTTTCCGTGTTTTAGCTCATCGGGCGGGCAGTTTATTAAATTCGGAATGGCCAATATTTTCATTTTCATTTTGTTAACTATAATGTTGTAACATTGCTTCTTTTTTTATTTTTTTATTGTTTACTTTTTAGCATGAACACTTCACTTGACAAATTATCTAATCTGTTTAATGTTTATTTTTTGATATAATTTTAAGTTGCCAGAATTCCACTCGTCCATGCGCTTCGTAGCTGCAAGACGATCGGTAATCTTGCTTCAATATGTAAATGTTATCAGCCATAAAATACTTAAATTTTCTAAATGGGGTCTAGAATTTCAATAGTCCATACGCTCAGTAGCTGCGAGACTTGTTAAAATCTAAAGTCTATTTTAAAAAATAAGTTTTTTTTATTATTTTGAAATCATTCCGACACTAAACTCCATTGTCAAATAAATACATAATGTAAGTGGGGACTAGATTACTTACCGTCCATGCGCTTTGTAGCTGCAAGACGTGCTGTAATCTAGCTCCTATCTGTTATAATTTAAATATATCATAATTGGAAATTAGGAACTAGAATCCCAATCGTTCATGCGTTCTGTAGCTAGAAGACATGCTGGGATATGATATTAATTTATTGTACAGCGCCCTTGAGGTGATTTTCACAAAAATGGCGCTATAAAAATTATCCAACTGTAATAACCAAAATAATAAATGCGCGCAAGAGAAAGAACGGCATGTATGGAAGGGAACCATAGAACTAGCAGAGGAAGGATGAAAGCAGAGTGAATGCGCTCAAAATGCGATGTCTTAAACAAATGTGTGGCAGGGTAACGAATGATGAAATTGAGCGAGAGTGCAAATCTGAGACATGCACTACATAATTGATATGATTAAGAAAGGGTCACTGAGATGGTTCGGTCATGTAGAACGAATGGATGACGAAAGAATGGTAAAGCAGATACTTATGGCGAGAACAAATAGGATCATAGGAACAGCACGACTAAGAAAGACGTGGCATTATCAGATAAACAAAAATTTAAGGCTGGTCGAGTCAAAAGTAAACAGAACCGAAGGACATGTGTGACAAGATGAATGAATGTGAAATAAGTTAGGAATATATGTGAGGATAGACGCGTGTGGCGTCCCATCCTCTCTGCCTACGCCGGCGCGATGGAAGAAGAAGTAGAAGTCCAAGACAAAGCGTGATAAAGACGAAATGAAGAAAACATTCTGAACACAACAATGCTAAAATAAGCCATGTAAGGTGGTCCCTTTCAAAAGATAAATTAAATGAGTGGAGAAAAATTTATGAAGAAAAAACTGCCAATAAGTGGATCAAGCAACTTTTGAGAAGCACAGACGAGGCCAAAACATTTTGGAAGCATGAAACGCCTACATATGAATTAACTCAGGCTCTCTCGGGACATGGATGCACGAGGGAATATCTGCATCGCTTTGGGCTGCGAGACGACAGTTGCTGTCCATGTGATGGCATCACTGAGTAGAATGTGGAACATCTTCTTATATACTGTCAAATGTTTGATAGGCCGAGATGGGAGCTTGAATGCAAAGTAAACATTAGGATTGCTGCGACTAATAACCTAGCTGAGCTTCTGAACTGTAATGATACATGAAGAGAGACTGTTCGATTCATTACAGGGACGATAAAGCAGGCTAAGTTATTTAATGGTGGTATCTAGCTCCTTTTGTTTTTTTGGGTCCAACTTTTACGATTTTTTATTATTTGTTAATTAATTAATTATGGATTACTTATATAGCGCCATTTTCGTAATAAAATACCTCAAGGGCGCTTTACATGGTGATTCTATTGTTAAGTTAATTTAATTGAAGCTTTTAAATTTGTAATTTAATTAAAAATGTAATATTTCTGGAGTTATTTTGTTTATTCTGATTCTGCTTTATTTTTATTATTGTTATCTACGGTGAAAAATGTTAAAGTCAACGGAATATAATCTTAAGACAAATATATTCGATAAAACCTTGCACATAACAAAAGCAAGGTACAAATAATTTGCAACTACAAAAAAAAAACAATGCTAAAATTAAAAAAAAAAAACAATGCAAAAATTAAAAAAAAAAACAATGCAAAAATTAAAAAAAAAAAACAATGCTAAAATAAAATAAAAAAACGGTTAACTTGTCAATGTGAATTATTACACCTGAGTTAAAATCCTGAACATTGTAAGTGTGGACTGTGGACAAGAAGACAGCGAGGTGTCAGCGGGACAAACAATGTGAAAATAAATATCAGAATTGTATTTAGTGGACATGTGAGAAGAGAACGTGTAACATATGTTTCGAGAGATATAAATAGGAACAGCGTGTTTGATAATTTCGTAACGAACATACGACGCAGGAATGCGAGTGTAATAATAACGCATCATCAAAACAACGGATCTGGTATATTAAAAACAGCAAATCTCAACAGATCATAAACGCTCTGAGGAGAAACAATCGCCCGACGCCCAACATTATGCTATGAAACGGATCGCAAAAGTTCACGTTTCATTTGATGAAACATTTGACAAGTTAGAATAGATCTAGTTTTTGAGAATTATCATTACTTATTATAATAAAAATACTTTATAGTTTTATTCCACTTTTATTTATAATTTTTTTACCAGTGACCGGGTTTCGTCGTGACCGACATCGTCAGACTGGTGGGAGACTGAACAAATTTCTATGTTATATACAAGTGCAAGCCATTGTGTCATGTCAAATCATGATTTTATATATTTCTTCGTTACCATTGTGACCTACGTTTTGCAGGCCACCGCGACGGCTTTCCTCGCTGCTGCAGAGTCCGTCTTCGTCCGGATGTTGATATATCGCGGCACTAGATTCCTCTTCTTGCACTCCTTGTTAAACCACAGATGTTGTGTAGCCATTTGTCGTTTATAACACAACTTTTTGTAAAGTCTCGTCAGATATACTGTACTAGCACTTCTTAATATATTGAGTTTTTCTACTGACATTTCTTGGTGGAACTGCATTTTAATTATAATAATAAAAATACTTTATAGTTTTATTCCACTTTTAGTTATAAGTATTTTATAATTTTTTTACCAGTGACTGGGTTTCGTCGTGACCGACATCGTCAGACCGGTGGGAGACTAAACAAATTTCTATGTTATATACAAGTGCAAGCAGGGGTTGTAAATCATGATTTTATGTATGTATTTCTTCGTTTCCATTGTGACCCACGTTTTGCGGGCCACCGCGACGGCTTTCCTCCGGCAAATTTATAAAATAATTATACACAAAATGCAGTTCCACCAAGAAATGTCAGTAGAAAACCTCAAGATTATCATTACTATAGAATTTATTGTAGAACGTTACATACCTCCTCCTTCCCTTACATTCCCTGTCAAAAATCAAGTATTGTGCTAACTTTATCTGTTAAAATGTGCATTTCCCACTCTGTTGTATTTCGCCATGTGTTCTGTTCCCACCTTTTAAATAATAAAAGCTTAATCCTAATTTCGATCCAAAAACTCCCAAAAATGAACTGTTTAGCAAACTACTTGCAAATATTTATGTTTTCCGTCCCCTGTTAAAATAATTATTTGATCTTATCTCCAAAATTTGTTAAGAATAGTATAAAAACTGTACATGTTGTAAACAATGCACCAGTCTTGAAGATGCCTACTTAGGCGAAAGCGCTCGTTGGTCAAAATAATAAAAAGTAAAACTAAACCAAAAAGTTTCGTTGATAAGTTTATTTATAATTTTATCATAATCATTAACTTTGGAGTTTTATCAAGAAATATCAACAAAAAACATCAATATTAGTATAGAGTATAGTTTACAATATAATTTGGATGATAAAAAATTCATATGAAGGGTACACGATAGTATTTTATTTTCTCCTGAATGAGTTCGATAGAATGGATTATTAAAAACTAAAAAAACGTGTCTTCCTGTGTTATAAATAGTTAGAAATAAATATACGGTCAAGGAAAGAAAATGTCAGAGTACTATTTGCAAACCCGGCGAAATCCATCTTTCTTTATTTTGAGCAAATCACAAAAACTGATACAATACTTAACATCAACTTTTTTTTTAAACTTAAATTTTTTATGATAATCAGTAAATATTTTATACGTAAGCAATGCTGACAGGAGCATGATGATGTCAAGAAACAGCAGTGAAATAAATTTAAATTTATTTCAACAGAAAGGGAAAACATTTTTGAGAAGGGAATATGGAAGTCTAGGCATTTACAGGGCTTACGATCTGCCATTGGATGGTTTAAGTGGCCACTTTGCACGCTATGTAACATTCACCATTCTGCCCATGTTTGAACATCCACATTTCCTTAACTCGTCCATCTGTTGACTTTTGTGAAGTAAAAGAGCTTAAACCTTTATCACGTGGGTGAGATTCATCCGGCTGAACCAAATCACCTACTAAGCATTTGGACATACTCAAACATTGTTTGTGTAATTGTGTAATCTTGTAAACAAATGTAATTTTATACATTCTAACTTTACAATACTCAAGTAGAGGTTGCCATGTTTGCAACAAACCCGATAATTTTAATGTCAAGGTCTTACAAATAAAGCCGTATTTTTAACTGAAAACGTTATAAGTATTGTAAAAAATTGTAATCTGAATATGTTTCAATTAATATCTAACCTTTTTTTAGATTTTGGATTTTGCCGGGTTTGCAAGTAGTACCCTTATGAATTGTAGATAAAAATGTATATTTCATTACAAATGGAAACTCCTTTTATTAAATATACTAGTGATGAAACGGATAGCGGTTTGGCGGGATATCGGATATCCGACAGGTCCTAGCCGGATATCCGGCTTATTGTCTTTTTTTTCCACGCAAAAATATTTTTGATTAAAAAATCATTTGTGATATGATATCCGGGTCAAATTCTTTTTCTAGAATGTTAACTGAACACTAACGAACGTCTTCATGCAAAAAAAGGGATTTTTTCAAATGAGGGTTACTTCCTTTTTCCCAAACACGATCGATATAATAAATCAATTAAGTGGCGTTGATTTCGTGTAATTTTCAGTTTAATGAATATTAGGTATCCGCCAAATATTAAGCTACTATCCAGTATCCGGCCTGATATTAATCCGGATACCAGATATCTGTTTCATCTCTAAACGCGCATACGCATAGGTCTCACAAAAAAGGTTTTATTTATTATTTTGCTTTCCTCTAAAATTATTTATTCGTTAATGAGCCCGTTTTTGTCGTTTACCCTTCACATGCATCCTGCGCGTGAGAAATCTTTAAGTACAAGTTGAAATTACAATTGTGGATGTAAGAGAGCTCCTCCTTCAACTTCCAAATTCTTTAAATAATTCTAAAAGAGGCAAGCATTAACCAAAGAGAACAGTTATCCAAATAACGAATAAAAAAACACAAACTTCATATACATATTCAATAAAAGTGCATGCGAAACAGTAAAAGCTCAACCCAATCTTACCCATATAATTCTTCATCCACTTCTTCTTCGGCGGCGGCATTGACGTCACTATCGGGCTGCTCGGTCTTCCGACAGACGCGGTGTCAGTCGCGTCACCAGAAACTTCCTCGTACTTCCTTCTCAGAGGAGAGCCACTTTCGTTAGAGACGACGAATGAGACTCCCTGATCACTGTATCCGTCAACCATGCTCCCATACTTGCGCCTGCCAGGCGAATCACTACCGCAGGAGTAAGAGACACCCTGGACAGATCCGTTAGACAGTTCTCCGTACTTTCGAATCCCAGGATAAGAGACTCCTTGTTCACTCGACACGTCCACATTTCCATATTTGCGTTTGATGGGCGAAAGACTTCCATTAGGCACTGAATACGATACTCCATGACTCAATCCAGAAATCTCTTCGTACTTTCGTCTAAGGGGAGAACCGTTTGTGTACGAGATGCGGTTAAGATTTTTATCCGACATCTCTTCAAACGCCATCCTCAACGGAGACGCGCTGCTATTTGAAGAAGCGTACGAGACCGCGTGGTTATTCAATCGTAGAGGAGAGATGTCGTTCGTCAGGAATGAGACACCTTGCTTATTTAGGCGTAAAGGTGACACGCTTTCGTTGGTCGTATAAGAAATGTAGTTGTTTAATCTTAGAGGAGACATGCTTTCGTTGGTCGAGTAGGAAATGACTTGATCAAGGCGTACACCGTCGTTGGTAGTAAATGCTGCAGCCTGATTCAGTCTGGCATTCTCAGTCCTGGTCTCCGGTTCGCTCTTGGAGCGGTATTGCGGGAAGTCGATATGGCAGGGTTCCCTGGTCGCCTGCTGCCGGAAAAGGGTATAGCTCCCGGACTGCTTGACATGTTGCTGCTGCTTGTCGTACATCTGGAGGTAACAATCCACGGGGCTGTAGCTCGCTTGGTTAGCCTGGCTGGATTCCATTAGGACGCCCATTCTACTCCCTTGAACTGGTGACAGCTCTAATTTCGCCGCCGTTCTTAAGTTTTTTTCACTTTAACAATTTTGACAAAACCGAAAATAGAATACAGAACGCAAATAAAAGGTTTCAGTTTTGATAATTTTGTTTCATAACCGTGTTACTTTACACTTATTGAAGGTTTTAAACACTGCAAAAGAATAAATACATTTTTTTAAAAGCACAATATATACATACTAGAGATATTCACAATATTTAAAATGTATAATAAGCGCCCTAAAAAAATTAAAGATATAAATAATTTTTTTCAAGAGTGTTAAAAGTGTTTCTAATAAATAAAATAGTGATAAACAATGTTAAAATAAGTATAGATGTGAATACTGTATTGTTAATATATATTAGATTATGTTTATCATAGAACTAAAAAAAAGATGTAAAAAATATTATTTTGAACAACAGAGTATAAATGAAAAATGTATGTATTATTTTATGTAAAATGAATGTAATAATCCGTAAGGGTTTATAAATAAATTTTCAAATAAAAAAAATATAAAATAACTAATAATAATATATAAATGTTTCTACAGTATAAATGCATTTTTGGAAGATGTAATTGAATGACTTAAAATGTAAATAACGTACGCAATACACACCGTAACTAGTATATTTATATTTTTTTACTGTTTGTATTTTCTTAACTTTTTATTTATTTACTTTATTACTTTTTTTCATTGCTGTATTTTTTGTCTGTTTATTGGTCAGACTGTAAGAAATTTGTAAGAGGCAATACTTCCGCCATTTCACTGTGTATACTTTTGTTTTATTTAAGAATAAATATTTATTTACTTTTGCATTTATCACATTGTACGTATTATGGTTGATAAAGATTTTAATTATTCAAAATAACCACAATTCAGTTGATCGAAATTGAGATATTATAATTAAACTTTTATCGATAAACGATAGCGTATTGCGAAAAACATACTAGAGTAACCTTTGAGAAATACGAAACGAAAAAAAACACAATTTCAACACGTATTATTTAAACTATGTAACTTTTATACAGGATAAATTTATTATTATATGTACATACACGTTTAGAACTCCATTTAAATTCAAATTTGGAATAGATTGCACTGAATTAGAAACACGTGTTGAAACAATTTACACTAACTAGATTCAAAGTACAAGACGATTTGAATATATAGTTTATATTGTGTCGGAAGGTGTAAAAACAGCGATCGGAGGCGCTCGCCTAAATTTAAATACAAAATTAAGAACGCGGTCGCTACCGCTACCCGCTACACGTGCCGGCGCCGAGAGAACAACGCGCGATATAAAAATTAATAATAAACTAAACCAGACTAAACGGTTCGCTCAGAAATGTGGCGGACAACACAAAACAACCGTCGAAAAGGAATTGATAAGACGTGAAGTCATAGGGAAATATCACATACTACGAATACCGATAAAAATATATAATATGGATTGAGAATAATTAGTTGTATTTTCAAAATCAATATGGATATTGTAGAGAAATGTTTTCATTTCCGAATTGTTTTTATTTATTTTTTAATACGTCACTAGAAAAACGCGACATGTTTGGCCTTGACGTCAAGATTCACGACAATGTTCTAAACAAATTAGAATGGTCAGGAACAAATAAACGTGAATCGCAAAATAATAGGGGCGTGGCGAATGGAATTACCGTTTTTGCGGGAGTTTAAAATTACAAATTTAAAATTTGTTGGACAGTATTTCATAGACGTTTTTTACTTCAAAAATGATTTTTAAAAATGTAATATTTCCCGATAGAAAGATACTCGTCGAGGGCGAAAGCACAATGAGGAAATTCATTGTTTTTTTTATTTATTTCTTAATAGACTATCAAACTAAACAAACAAAAAAGTGTCATATTCTAACCGCCACGAATTTTTAAAGTTTTGTAATTTTGAAATTACTCTGCCCGTGACGTCACTAGTTGTCGTGACATTTAAAAGTAGAGGCCCGTAGCTACCAAAACATTAAGAAAAATGGCTTCCCGAAAATCTATCACAACACATGGCAACGCCGTAATTGCGTGGTTGATTCACAAGAACTTGTGGCGTCGTTCAAAGTAGTTCATTTTTAATAAAACCATTTTTTTCAAACTTTTTCTTCGCCGTGCAAGTGCTCTAATTTTTAACGCGTGTAAGAAAAAAAAATGTACATAATTTTCTGTAGCACTGAACACATTCTCTCAACCTCATTTTCTAGATATAATTTATTTAATGTTAAATTAAAATTTATTATTTAAGTAAAACAATTTATTTTGATATCACATGCTACGGATTTAGAGAACAATTGGGTTTTATGTTGATGGACAGTAACAAACCCATTTCATTTGAATAAATCATGGAATTTTATGTCATAATATTATTGATTTTTGTTATGTCCGTTTTCATATTTTTTTTGGTTTATTTCATTAAATGAGTACATATAAAATGAGAATATCGCTGAAACGTGTACCGATTATAGACCGAATTGATAGCGTTCTACTCATTCTGGTCATACTTGATTTCCTTATCATAGTGCCAAGCGACCTTTAGTTATTATATGTATAATGGCCGACAGTTAGCGGTGGAGTAATGTACACAAGTTCGCCTCGCCTCGCTTGTGGCACGGTTCAATCGCCGGACGGGTCAAGGGAATTAACTCTAATAATAAACGCGATAAGATAGCGTTAAATATTTTTCTCACAGCAGAATTTATTCGTGGTATAAACAAACTTTTTCAGTGATAATTTAGCCGATCGTTTACAGAAGATGATTTCCTTGTCCGAATCAAATTAATACATTAGAAATTATGACGCTTGTATCAGTTATAGTTACTTATTTTTCAATATTTCGCGTTACTATCTTTTAAATAATAATTATTAATTATTTTCAATTTTATTTATTTATTCATATATATGTACATTACAAAATGGAATATCTAAATTCATACATATAGAAAAAATCTAAATAATTAGGTATATATAAAAGAAACACATTAGTATACATAATATCCAGAGAATAATATGTTAAAAAAGTAAGAGAATCTTGTAACGAAAAACTCCCTCAGAGAGAAAAATGTCAATGTCCAAAGTGATATTGTTCAACATAGAGATAGCCCTTCCAACAGGCGTAACCATTGGCAGGTTGGTCCTGTATATTGGAATATGAAACAGTCTATGCTGACGCTGTCTAAGGTAATTATCCGGAACATAAAAGCTAATGCTCCGCATAATTTCAGGGTTGTCAATAATACCGCGCAACAATCGAAAGAAGTGCGTAGTTAAATACACATTCCTTATAGTCTTCAAACTGCTATAACCGAGCATACCCTGGAGGAACTCAGTGGGATAAAGCAATGGATAATATCCGCACTCCCTCATGTAGAGAAACCGAAGAAATTTCTTCTGAACCCTCTCCACCATAAGAGAGTACTTCAACTCACACGGTCCCCAAATCATCGAGCCACTCTCGAGTCTACTTCGCACCAACGAGTTATAAAGAATTCTCAGTACTCGTTTATTCTATTTTAATAACACGATATTACTTACACATCTAATATTTTTAAATTAGTGTAGAGTAAAATATACTGAGCTAAGGTAGATATCACGTTCCAAGCCAGGCAAATAATGTATGGGAATGCCTGGCCAATAACTAAAAATCCAGGCAAACCACAGAAAAACCTTACCCCTTGTACCCAACAGAACAAGACTCCATACTACATTTAATTTGCCAGCACCTAGGACTAACGACTTTTTCTTTAGAGCATGTCATTATTATAATACTGTTCTCTCCGGTCACGCAGACATTTTTCATCTCTCTTATATGAAATATAGAAAAATCCTTATAGACAGTACACCCGTTTAGTTTTACGATGTCAGTAATTATGTATTTATTCGTTTGTTCATTATTATATTTTTGTACCTTTTACATTATTTTTATATAACTTTTTTCTTTTCTTTTTCTTTAAATTTAAATTTATCTTGTTTCTATTAACTTTATTTTTATAACTGTATATAAGTATATGTATTTTTATTTTATTTGCAACTTCTAAGTGCCTAACAATTGTTAATTGCTTTTATTTTAATACCGATAATGTACTTAATCAATATTTTACACCACTGTGGAAATTTAAAAAATAATGTTTTCACAATTTTCGTTCATATGTATTCTTATTTTCTGTATACAATATATGTAAAAACTGTTGTTTTTTTCCCAAATAAAAATAAATAAAAACGTAGAACAACGCTAGACGCAGCACACACCTTAAAACACTACCGATCTCCGCTGGTAGCGCACAATAAATAAATAATTTTTATGTAGTTTATTATAAATCGTGATGAAAACAAATATCGACATTTAAGGCTGTAAAAAGTAAAAAATCATACGGTTAAGCCATTTTAAAACGTAGTTTAAAAATGTTTTAGGGCCTTACTCGTAAACATGGCATAAATAATAATGATATTTATGTTTGGATAATTTAATAGCGCCATTTTTTGTGAAAATCACCTCAAGGGCGCTGTACAATAAATAAATATCCCAGCACGTCTTGCAGCTACAGAGCGCATGGACGGTTGGGATTCTAGTTCATCGTCTCTAATTATGATACGAGTATATAGGAGCTATAGTAGGGCCAATTTAATAGGTCACATTCGACATTTGTCAGTTTTAGCTTCATAGTGAGGTGACCTGCTTATAAACATCGATTCAAGTGAATGAATCGATTCGCACTTCAAACATCATATATGTAAATTGAATTCAGTTACTATGAAAACGTACTTATAGATACTGTAATTTTATTTTAAAAATCATAAGTCGAATCCGTGTCCCATTATTATTTTCTATCGTAAATTTGAGGAACAAAATAAGATAAGTACATAATTTAACGAAACTATCAACATTCGATTTTTCTGGGTAACATCCCTAGTGTTTAAAAAGAAAAAAGGTTCACTGGTGGAACATTGTAACGACGTTTAGAACAGAAAAAGTTTATTAAATTTAGAATCGTTTATTAGTGAAAGTAAATCGTAAAATAACATTATTTTGTCATTATTATAGTAAATATGTAATCATAATTGAAACAAGTTAAGCAATTGTGCAGTTCAAAATTCGAAAAAATAACCAATATTTTATAGCCGCCCTTACAAGGTTATGTTGTTGAATTTTGATGAAGTGTCAAATGTGACCTATTAAATTGGCCCTACTGTAGGTAACAGCACGTCTTGCAGCTACAGAGCGCATGGACAGTAAGAAATCTAGCCCCTATTTACATTTTTATTTTCAAACATTTTATTTGACAATGAAGTTTAGAGTTTAAGTGATATTTTAAAAACGAAATAAAAAGCAAATTTACAAAAATAGAAGTTAGATAACAACAAGTCTTGCAGCTACTGAGCGCATGGATGGTTGAAATTTTAGACCCCATTTACTAAATTTAGATATTTGATAACATTTACATAATATGATAAAAATAATATGATAGCTAACATCACAAAAAGTCTTGCAGCTACAAAACGCATCGACGAATGGAATTTCAACAATATAAGAGTGATTTTAAAAAGTTAATAAAAAATAACACATTTCCACTTAAGTATAGTGGTATGATTCGGATGGGAATACCATCCTTATTACAGTGGTAGAATAAAGATGGTTTTTCCATCCGAATTATTCCACTCTACTTAGGCGTAACTTTACGCCGAATTTATGAGTAAGGCCCATAAAGCAAAAACTGTGTTTTAAAATGGCTAAACTGTATGATTTTTTACTTTTTACAGCCTTAAATGTAAATATTTGTTTTCATCACGATTTATAATAAACTATATAAAAATAATTTACTGCGCATTACTAATCGATAAGAATTCAAACGACCTTTTTAAAAAAAATACGAGTCACGTTCAGCGCAAATTATGTTCAATGATTCCTGATAGGTGGTGCACAAATGTCGAGATCCGTACACTATGCGAGGCTGATAAGCATTAAAGCATTATCGGCAAAATCAAGAAAGAAGTTCTGTGTTCGTTTGGCCATGTAGAGCGAATGGACAGCGAAAGAACGGCTAAAAAGATTAACGACGCGAGTGTTGATGGATGCAGAAAACGAGGACGACCGAGAAAGCATGGCACGACCAAATCCAACATGCACTTGAAGACGGCGGCCTCCATGGTGTAGTGGTCAAGGCGCTTGACTCACACACGGAAGGTTCCGGGTTCGATTCCCGGTGAGAACACAAAAATAAAATGTGATTTTCCTAGAGCCTGAGTGTTCTGTGATGTAATTCACCACTGTAATTAGGCCTTCTGGCCTGTTGTGGTGCAAAAAAAAAGAAAAAAAAAAAAAGATGGACTTGTCAAAAGCCGGCATAATCGGCGTGCTTGCGTGTGAAGATGTATAAATGTTGAGGAAGCTAGGTATGTATGCAAATACAGAGTAAAATGGCAGTCTATCTTCTCTGCCTACCCTTACGGGTAACGGCGTGATGGTTTGTTTTGTTTTTTTTTCGTTTGTTAGTTTCTTAATTTCCGCAGTGCAACTAACGATAATGCCTAGAAAAAAAATACAAAAAAACATTATGTAGATAATAAGGCGCTGCATAGCAATAGCGATGAATAATATAGTTAAACGATAAAGATATCGCGTGGCGTGACTGGGTTAAACGTGTGTAAGTAATTATTATAATTAACGGAAAATTTATATTTGTTTAAAAAAAAATATACTAATTCAAGTATCCAATTTTATAAAATATTGTTATTCATTGAACTTTTAACCATCATCATCATTCCCTTTCCGCACCTAATGGTACACAGGGCACTGCATTGGTACACCAATCGCAGCGTATCTTGATCATTTTCTTAACATGAAGGTAAGATGCTCAGTCTTACGCTACAGGTACCAGTGCAGGGACTATGAAATATTTTAGTGTGAAAACACCCATTCAAATAAATATTTCAAATCAGCCATGTCGGGAATCGAACCCGAGACCTCTTGCATTGTAGGCAAACGCGATGACTATTGCACCACGAGGCCGACAGAACGACTTTTCGTACATAATTTAAATTTTATGTTGGCGGGCTCATTGCCTAATGCCATTTTCATCCAACCAACGAATACAACACAAGTACTATTTATATAAATCAAATTTCAAAACGTTTTAGATAGTTTTTTTTTTTTTTTTTTTTAAATAGAAAAAACAATGTTTGTATATAAATGACGTCAAATCAATAATTAAAAGAAATTAGGAAAGGAGGGTAGATAAAGGTAGAGAATGAAGATATATCTTTAAACGTGATTTTAATAGAGATAATGCTGATTTTTGATATTGGATGGGAGATTCCACAGTCGAGTAGCATGGGCGCCATATGAGTTAGAGAAGAAAGAGGAATTGTGGATGGGAATTAAAAGAGTGCTTTGTAAATTAGAACGAAGAGGTTAACCATGAACTGATAAGCGTTGAAATTTTTCACGGGGGTATATAGGAGCGTTTGGACTATAAAGTACAGTAAACAGAAGTGAGAGAGAGAGATGGTCTAACCGCTGTCTAATTTTGAGCCATTTCATTGCAAGTATGTTCAACTACGAAAGCAAAATGGAACTGATCCAAACAATAGACGTGTGAGTTCAGTGTTCGAAATTATTTATTTATTTTACAGAAACAAACAGTCGACAATGATATAAAATCATAAAAAAGATACGGTTTAAGGACAGACCAGCAAGGTTTCTAAATAAAAATCATACATATAAAATTGTGGTACAACAAAAGGGTGTGTTTATGTGTATTTGTATGAGAGTAAGTGTATAGGTGTGTTTGTGGGAATAAGTATTCAGGTGTGTGTAAGTGTGAGCATCATTAAACAGCAAGTGGGATGGTATCGCAGCCAGAAAGAATCTGTCTTAATTTATTTTTAAATAAATTAAGAGGCGTTTTGAATATATCAATAGATGAAAAAAAGCATTTTAATTAGAGCAAGAACGATAGAGGAAATAGTGTTGTGCATAGTTAGTGCTACAGATTGGCAGATGGAATAAAAACGTATTTCTTCTCACGCGAAAGGGGACATTAAGAATAGGTCAAAAGAGTCTACTTTATTATTTTATAATTTATATAAATAGCATAATTCAGAAATAGTGCGTCTATTTTTAAGGGTAAAAAATCCATTTTGTTTAGCAGATTGGCTGTAAGTGCAAAGCGTTTTATTGTTTTTAGAAAGGGATAAAAAGATGTCACAAGTATGTTCAACTAATATAGCGAAATGGAACAAATTCAAATAAAAAAGAATGTTCGCAAATAGAAGCGTTTGGAATTTGGAAATGGAATCGCCATAACAGTACCTACCATAATAACCAAGAGAAGCGCGGAAACGAGACTTTTCCGAATGGCAACACCGCCAGCGGGCGGAAAATAAATTGTAACGTGGCTTTGTGAAAAGGCTGTACAGCGGGGCGTGGGGAGAGCGGCGAGGAGGGCGGGGGGGTGTAGGCCACGTGCGGGCGTTGCGCAACCAGAAACGGCGAGGATAGTCCGGTCGCGGATCGTATGTACATGTCTGTCGCGTGACGATAAGTACGGAGAAAAGCGAGGCACCTCGGCAAAAGGAATCCGCTATTAATGTGGGTTTATTGATTGAGGACGGTGATTTTTTATCCGGGAACGCCGTTTTGTTCGTTTTGAAATCTCGGGTATGGAACTGATGAAACGGGGGGTTAGTGCGAGCAGCGAAAACAAAGAAAGAAACTTGCGCTTGGTCCTGTGACCTATTCGCAGAACATGGATTTTATATTCAATGGATGATATAAAATTAGCAGCTCACAACGGAGTCCTGGTCGAGCGAAGTATGGACTTGGAAAAACAGGGGTGAAAGTAGGCTGAATGCTGTCTAAATGCGATCTCTCAGGCGAATGTGTGGTAAAACTATGTACGATAGATGCACAAATGTTGAGATCCGTACGTTATGTAAGGCCGAGACAAGCATTGTCGACAAAATCAAGAAAGGAGCTCCGCGCTGGTTTGGACATGTAGGATGTAAAATGGACGGCTAAGAATATTTACAATGCTAATGTTGATGGATGCAGAAATAGAGGAAGACCGAGAAAGACATGGCATGACCAAATCCAACAAATACTTAAAGATGGACATGTCAAAAGTCGGAATAATTGGCGCGCGTGCATGAGAAGATGTATGAATGGAGAGGAAGCGAGATCTGTATGCAAAGATAGAGTGATGTGGCGTTCTATCCTCTCTGCCTAACCTTACGGGGAAACGGCGTGATGGTACACCAGGTTGTGCAGTGAAACATACATGAGCCAGCAGAGTTTGCATTTCACCCTCTGTGGAAAACATAGCCAGTGCAATTCTCGAAGTAGGAGAGTGATATTACTGAACTTAGAGATTCCGAAAATAAGTCTCGCTGCAGTATTCAATACAGACACTAGGCGAGTCATTTTGTTCATCGGTAGACCTGCTTGGATACCATTACAATAATCGACCCTAGAACTACTAACGTATTTATTAATTGACGGGCGGCATCAACCGGCAATTTAAGCGTATGCATTTAATTTTTCTCGGCTGATAGAAGCATGAACTTATCGTTCTACTAATTTGAGCGTCAAGAGAAAGCTCAGAATTAAGGAAGACTCCAGTAGTTTAATGGTGGGTAAAGCGGTACTCCTTACATCGGGTAGTGCCGTATCCTGAATCGAATTCTGTTGTCTGGCTGAAGCCATCCATAGTTGTTCCGTTTTAGATGGGTTAAATGAATGTTAGTCTATTTTCAGCAATCCAGTTTCCAATTTTCTCAATGCTTTCATCAATCAAATAAAAAAGCACACTTCTCTCGCCTAGTTTGCATAAAAAAAACTGTGTATTATCTGCATAGCAGTGAAACCGCAATCCATATTCTTTGATAATGTTATCTATATCGTTGGTGTGTGGGAGATTGGGGAGTGGGCCGAGTACTGACCCTTGAGGTACTCCAGTAGACACCTGAAAGTTGGGTGAGCTTTTACCCTGGAACACAACGGCATATTCACTTTCATTAAGATATGAACTGAACCATATATGTGCTTGATCAAACATAGGCAAAATGGTGAATGTTACACAGTGCATAAAGTGGGCACAAGGTCATTAGCCCTGTAAATGCCTAGACTTCTATATTTCCTACTCTAAAATGTTCATCTTAATAACTCCAGTATTTTTTCTACAAACATTTGGACAAAACTCAAAATATTTTTTAATCATTTAAACTATAAATAGCTTTAAGCCATTGCTATTATTATATTGCTATCACTTAAATATACACATTTCGCACGCACGAGGTTATGAGTTAGTTCATGATTTCTACGTAATCGCGAACAGAAAGTCATGACATGTGTTAGTGTAAACACTCGAGAATTAAAATATATGTATATTATTATATATAGACAACAGATAAACGCAAACACACTCAATGCATTCTGCATGAGTGAGTGTAAGTTTTATCTCGCTCACTCCCCGTTGATCACCCGCGCGAGGGAAATAGAAGAAAATACAATAAAAATAATAACAAACATGCATGTATTCCGGCGTTTGTATGTATGCGTGTACATTGAGTTCGTATGAATGGAGGTCATTTAATTATCTATACTAAGAACATAAAATCGATTATAAATATTGTAGATTGTAGGGCAACCAAACGATTTCATTAAACATTATTAGTATATTAAAACAATCCAGAAGAAAAAAATATCGCAACCCGTAGTTACCGCGCAACGGTACTTCGCGACGGTTTTTCTTCTAAATTTGAAACAGCAAAGTAAGTCAAAAGTGATGGTATTTGAAAGGGGAAGTGAGGTTACTGACTGCACACAAAAAATATTAATACCCTTATCACCGACATTTTATGTTCATTTAAAAACAAAAATAATAATAAAAACATGAAAAGACTATTGTATACAAGTGCAAATCAGGTTCGTTTAAAAATTACAATTAAGAAGCATTGTTTATAGTGTGTAATATTCAAAATTTTGTTTATTGTGGCAATAGGGTCACAGTTTAAGGATTTCATTAGTTGGATGGTTTAAGCAAAATTTACAGAATAAAAATAACGTACTAAACTTTAGTACATCTAGTATTTGTTCTTTCAGTTCTTGATTACAAACATTTGATAAACTTCCACTCATTTAAACAAAAATGTACAATAAGTAACTATGCAAGAAACACGGAAATAAAGAAGAAAATGGTAAAAGACATTTAAATACCAACTAGGGAGCGGATACGGAATGATGATGTTTGAAGAAGCATAAAAAGGTAAAACTTTTCAAATTGTGAGTTGGATGGTTTCTGC
Source organism: Micrasema longulum (assembly GCF_059751315.1). Lineage (NCBI taxonomy): Eukaryota > Metazoa > Arthropoda > Insecta > Trichoptera > Brachycentridae > Micrasema > Micrasema longulum. Next base: position 519,885 of record NW_028277860.1, on the reverse strand, counting down.
ACGACACGATCCAATTGATTGGTTAATGCGAAGACGTGGTCACACGAAGCTGCGACGTTGCGAAGCAGTTCATTTTATTAAAACCATTCATTATTTCTTCATACATTTTCAAGAAAATTCGCCGGGTAATTAAATGCTCTTATTTTTAACGCTCGCAAGAATTTTTTTTTTAAATCCTATTATCCGTAGCACCGAACTTGCTCTCACGTCAATCGCATTTATACAGGTAAATGAATTGGTGACCCCAGGATACATGATTTTTTCGTACACGTGAACATTTAATAACATAGTGTTAAGATAAGAAAACATTATCTATTGAGGAATTTAAAAACATGATACCTTTTAGAATAATCATAGCGCTATCTTAAATATTTCACTATCTTCTATAGCATACATAATATGGCTGAACATTTTATCTCACAACGTGGTAAGCTAAAAAAAACTACACAATAACAATATTTTGAGTAGGTCCAAATTTTTCTAGACAGGCAGGATTTCACTCCCAAGGGAGTTGTGAGGATCTTATTTTTTGCAACAGAGAGAAAACATTTTTGCCCACGGTCTCGGCAATGGTTTGTTGACATATATTTGCCGGTCATGCCTAAACGAGATTGTTGATCCGCCTCCAGCTGTGCTATTCTGAACCGCTCTCGCGGTCGTAGAAAACACTTTTTTCTCCGGCCGCAAGAGCGTTTGGAATACCAGCCCTGGGGGACTAGTCACCTTCTGAGTTCTACGTGTAGGCTCTTTTTTTACTAAATGTAAACCTATATCATATCATATTTGAGTTTTCTGTTTTTTTTTGTATTTTTTTTTATTTAAGAAAGTAAACATGAACAGAAAATATAAAAGGAAAAAATAACGAAACCCACTAAATCGCGAAACCGGCTTGTCAGCAGATTTCTTATTTTTCCTTTACAAAGAAAAAAGTTAGAGAAATTATATCAATTTGAAAAGTAATATAAACATTATTAACTAAAAGCTTACGTATTTTTTACACAAAATTTTAGATAGGTGACTGTGCATAAAATAATTATCAATAAAAGCCTTGTTACATATTAGCCATTTAATTATTTTTTCTGAAAAGTTTTGTCCACGTTTTCTTTTAAAATCTGTTTAGGAATCTTACTGAAAATTTTAGTAATTGTATAATGAAGTGTTCTTTGGCCATACTTGTTTACATACCTCGGTACTGACAAGCCTTCACGTTGTGCTAGCCTTGTATTGTGTGTATGTATATACATTTTCTGGTAGTTACTATCAAATCAATATCTAGTGACAAATTTGAGCCATAGAATAGCATTGACGGACAGGCACCCTTGCTTTTTTAAAAAAGTTCGGGTACCTCGTCCTTATCAACTCTAGCTGATCTGTTAATTAATTTAAGCCGAGTTATTATTATTATGGGTACCTTATATAGCGCCATTTTCGTAATATAATACCTCAAGGGCGCTTTACAAAGTGATTATATACAGATATAAATTTAATTTTAACTTTTTAATTTAAGGAAAATAATGTACTTTGTCACCACATGCTAAGGATTTATTCAAATGATTTAGAGAACAAGTGGGTTTAAAGTTTCTTCCGAAACATCACTTCACTCTCACAGTTTCGGACCTCTGCTGGGAGAGCATTTCATGCCGTAGGGCCTGCGACTGCAAATGCGCGTTCACCGAATTTAGTGCGCTGTTTGCGTAGAGGTATAATAACTTTTCCTTTCGACGTAGATGTAGCTGATCTAAGCGTAAGACGTCTGTCAGATAGTTCATCTGGAATGCATGTAAGGATTGAATCTTTGAAATTTTGGTTTTACAAGAAAGGCCCCAACTGGTAATACCATACCTAATAATTAATTCCGCTAATGATTGATAAATAAGCCTAAATGTTTTTATTGGAACAAAATATTTTATTCTGAACATGCTGCCTATAACTGTCCATAATCTTTTGCATAATTTGGTAATATGTTTACCATACTGATTTACATATATTAAAATATATATATATATTATTGTGTTTTGGATCCTATAAAATATTTGTGGGGATTAGACTCGCATGTCTGTGTTGACTAATTCCTCGTCCAACTCAACAAAGGACTTTTGTTCCCACGGAGTTGAGAGTTATGTCTTGAAAATGTGTAATAAACTGTTTATAAGTAAATAAATAAATAAAATGAATAAATATTTTTATACGCGTCAAAAGTACTAACTGTTATTAGAAGAGATTGTCACGGAGTGGTTAAAACATTGTTCTAAAATCTAATCACAATTACCTTGGGGTAAACCCGAATGAAAAGTATTCAATTAATGCACCGCCTTCACAGAATTTATGGTCAAGGTGACGCTGCATCATACGGCTGTTTCATGATAATTAGATTTAATCTTTGCGGAATCAACGTAAGAGTTTTCTTCCCATTGTAATGAGCGTCCCGATTCCATAATCATAGGTACGCTCCAGGATCAATGAAATATCGCAGTTTAAACAACCTTTAAAATCAATATTTCACGTCCACCCTGTCAGGAATCGAACCCACGAACGGTAGGCAAACGCGCCGCCGACCATTACACAACGCAGCGGACTTATCTCTACTCGACAACCTTATTTAGGATGTTTACTTAAATATTCTTTAGGACATCATTTTCTTGTTTTAATTTAAAAATTGATAAATGTTTTCTGGAGACCTTGCCAATAAAACGAGTTTCGGCTGCGGTTTCGGTTTCAGCCAAAAATTGGACGAAAATTCGGCTAAGCCGAAACCTGCGGTCGGGATGTGTCGGGATAATGTTCGGTTGTATTCGGGTGCATCTTATTTATGGCTAGTGACTAAGATCTCCAATTATATTGATATTTTCGTAATTCCTTTATAGTTAAAAGTTGAAGTTTCTATAGCGTACATTGAAGAACTTTTACAATATATAAGTTACATGTATAACATACAACGATCCAAAATACCTAAATTAAAGCCCTTTTTTTCATTGTGTATTATATTTATTTATTTGGGAAAAACTGTTTTTACATATATATTGCAAACAGAAAATAAGAATACACATAAACTAAAATTGTGAAAACAGTCAATAGAAATTTTCCACAGTGATGTAAGCTATTAATTAAATACATTATAGGTGTAAAAAAAGGCAATTTAAAAATTGAGAAATGTTAGACACTTAGAATTTGCAAATAAAATAAACATCAAATAAAAATACATATATGTACATACAGTAATACAAATAAAGTAAATAAAATTTTTAAAAAGGTAAAGAATAATAAGAAAAATATTTTATTTGACATTAATATTTAAAAACGCCTTATTCTGGAGGTTTTAAATTGACTTTTAATTTATTTCAATAAGTTTCGGGTCGACCGAAACTAGAAAAGAGCCCGAAATTCGGATTCGGCTGAAAATCTTTTTTCGGTAGGTCACTAATATTTTAAACATGTTTTAAAACATTTTCAAACATCGATTTTTAAGAAAGATAGGCTGGAGGTTCGGCTTATCCAGAGACCTATATACGTATAATGAGTTAGAAACTACTTTGAATATATCTTCTCTTCAAGACCGTCGAAATAAATCCGACCTTATAGTCCAATTTAAAATTCTCAACTCACTCTTTGATGCGCCTGAACTACTGAGCTTAATAAAATTAAATATCCCACTAGAAACCTCAGACAAAATTTACTCATTCATACCGATAACCATAGAACTAACTATGGTTTTCATTCCCCTATGCCCAGAATTCTTAGGTCAGCCAACAAACATACCAGTCTTGATTTCTTGATAGCAAATTGTCTTCTTTCAAACGATCACTGAATCAAATTCAATTATAAACACCTCTCTCCCGCTTCCACTCCCACAAAGTCTACTATAAACCATCGAGTCTTTCTAATTTTGTTATAATAATTTTCTATGCATAAATGTGTCCATAAAAATGCCCATTGGGCGTATATATAAATAAATAAATAAAACTCTCGACGTTAGAATCTAAATAGCCTCTTTTAAAGAAAACACATATGCAAATTTTGCACCAGTTGCTATCCACAAAGCGTTCCAAAAAGTGGGAGGGCGATAAAAAGAGAAAAAATATTCCAAGGATTTATAAAATACCTGAGTTACAGATCCAAAAACCGGTATAATACGCTCCTGAGGGTACCTACTGCCCACCTACCCGCCTGTCTGCGAACTACACCACTGAGACACACATTAGCCATAAAATACTGAAATTCAATCCGCACGTTTTTGGGACGAAAAGAAATATAATGAGCCGAGTGCAATGGAAACATTTGAATTCAATGTTAATATTAATTGTATACAACCACATACCGACTTTTCTGCGTCTATCGAATTCGAGACGTACCTGTTTCTTCGTCGAGGCACTATAGTCCTTAAAATGTAACATGATTAGAATGACAGTTGTCAGAAAAAGTACGACATAACTTTGTAGTAACGCCAAAGAAGTTATTTATATTGACACACGAAAAATCATTTGTATCTGGCGTGTTAATTTATTTTTTAATACAATGGCTTCAAACATAAATCAACATTAATTTATAAAATCAGCTTTAAAACTAAAATAAACTTAATTATTAACGACGTTCTTACAAGGTTACGTCATTTTGCAAAAACGTTAGAGTTAGGACAAATTGATCGAATAAAAAAATAATTCATTTGATGTTGTTCATGAAAAAAGTATAAATGTCTCATTTTTTGTGAATAATTGTGTTAAACACACTATAATAGGCATGTTTTTGCGTTTTTTTATATCAATTTTCAAAAACAGAGTTTCATGATTGCATGAAATAACTGATAAAATCGATTTGATCAGTGATCAGTAATTTCCCATCACGAATAAAATTAATTTGGCAGCTGTCATTCTAACCAATCTATATTTTAAGGACTACAATTACGCTAACATGCAAATCTTACTATATTTATTTAAACACGTTACATACCTACATATACAGTTAACGTACATACTCATTTTTTTTGGACCGGGTTGTGGTTCTGTGGTAGTATTGTGGACTCGCGGGCCAAAGGTCCGAGGTTCAAATCCTACTCTACCACAACTCGATTTCCATTTTTCCAGAACAAGTTATTTACAACTTTTTTGGAAATGGTCTGAAAATTGAAATATTTGAGTTAGAAGAACTTAGGTTATTTAACTCTTGGCATATTGCCTTAAGGAAATTTCTTCCTACCTACCCAAACCGTTCAATTTGAGAAAATCAGTGGTAAATGAACATATTGTAGGCATCTATTATTTTAATTATAAAACAAAATATTGACGAACATATTTTTTTAAAGAAATAAAATAAACTAAATATCTACACTATACTATGAAGAGAGAAGGGGGTAAAGCGGGAAGGAAAGACGGTACACCTTTACCATAGTAGTAGCACAAACATATAAAACCAACGTACTGATAGGACACACGTTTTTGGTAGGTTACATTAACGTGCGCTGATTATATTTTTTTAGTCAGCGCGTTTGCCTACCATGCAAGAGGTCTCGTCTCGGATTCGATTCCCGATATGGTTGATACGAAATATTAATATAAAAGGGTGTTTTCCCACTAGAATATATTTATAGTTCCGGGACTGGTACTCGAAGCGTAAAACCGATCATCTTACCCTCATGTAACAAAAATGATTTAGAAAAGCTGCTATTTGTGTACCAATGCAGTGCCCTATGCCCCATTAGGTGCGGAAAAGAAATGATGATGTATAAATAATTGTTTGAAATGTTTAGTGCGCGTTGATGTTACATACTAAAGGTGAAAGTGTATGGTGGGATTTGCATATTAGTGGAATTGGTGTCCCGACGCAACCGGTAGACATATAGGAGTCTATAACAATGTTTTGAGTTCGTCAAAATACTGGATTTCACCCCCTAGGGAGTCATTAAGATTATTAAGTCTTTTGTCTACAAAAATTTGGACAAACTCAAAATATCGTGATAAAATTGAAAATCCGAAAATTGGTTTCGGGCGTTGCCTAGTATGCGAAATTATTCGATCAGATGATTCTCTTCGCAACAATAAAGGTTTCAGCTCTTTGACTTCCCTAAAATGAACAAAAGGAAGAATTGAAGAAATTATAATTTTCAAACATAGACAAAATGGTAAATGTTACACAGTGTGTAAAGTGGCCTCATAAACCAGTCAATGACAGTTCATAAGTCCTGTAAACGCCTAGACTTCCATATTCCTCCTCTAAAATGTTCTCCGTCCATGTTGTAATTTGTTCATATAAAAGTCTATTAACTAACATTTAATAAAATATTTGACCACAAAGCGAATTCTTTAAATAGTAATTACATTAATGATTTGAATTTCGGAATAAAGCACAAAAATCCACAATGTTCCAAACTTGTTTTGAAAGATAAAAATTGAGGTGATAAATAATAAACAGAAGATTATCGACGTGTTTACTTATTTACCGGTAAAATGGCGAGCGAAATTTGAGTATGTTCGATTATTATTATTATTTTATTTTTTTTATTTGAAAATTTATTTATAAACCCTTACGGATTATAACATTCATTTTACATAAAATAATATATACATTTTTCATTTATACTCTGTTGTTCAAAATAATATTTTTTACATCTTTTGAAAAGTTTGTCTGAGTCTTTTGTTTAGTTTTGTCTGGTAGTTTATTGTATAATTTCAGTCCCTGGTTCATTAGTCTTGATTGTCCTTGTCTTGTTTTAGATAGTTGTATATGGTATTTGTCTGATATTCTCGTATTATGTCCATGTTGACTACAATTTTTTACTAGTTTTAGTTCTTCGTCTACAATTACATTAGTGGCTAATTATATTAGAAAGAAATAACAAGAAAATATAAATAAATGCAGTGACCATAGAATTAAGAATATTCCAGAAACCGCACACGCGCATCAAATAGAAGGCGACTTAACTACTCTTAAAGGAGTAGTTTTACGTTTTGACCCATTAGTTTCTTTGTAGACGTCGCTCAGAACGACACTACCGATTTGAATGCAAGTATGCCGTGTTGTGTCGTTTCAAAGTGTAGAAATACTGCTGGGATCTTAAAGAAACAGGATGGGATCACATTTCACGTGTAAGTAGCATATGAATTTTTAAGTAGCAAATGAATTACTAAAAAAATAATAATATTTTTCCATCTGTCAGATTGCCAAAGAAAACAAAATAGATATTTTGTAAGTGATGCCAGGGTAGTAAAATTTTTTAAGCTATGTTGCTAATCCAATGAGAGAAGTAATGAAAATTGGACCTCTCGGATTAAACAACGCCGTGGTGGATATTTGACCCACATTATCTTTGAAACATCAAATATTATTTAACATGACATAAATATACCCGTTTTATGTAAAATACAATTTGTTTTTTTTTATATTCAAAGTTCAATTATTAAATTACCTTATTAAATGACCCTTTATTTATCTACTCTGTTGTGTCAATCAATGTTTCCAAATGTTAAATAAAATTTTAGGAAAATTAACAAATTGGTTTTCTTTGAAAATATGTTATATTTTTTGTGTTATGATTTTATTTTTCGCGATCTGATAACATTACGCGGCGACTAGTGCGGCGAAAGTGGGGGATTTTTTTAGACACAGTCCGATGTATTCGAATATTCAACGCTCCTTTCGGACTGTTCTTAATTCGATGGCAGTGACACTTGTATGATGGAAACAATGCGTCGAGTTTTCCTGGATTTGCGTCGTAGAGAATTAAATCCACAAGAAAATTTCTAAGTCGTGTATGTAAATATTGTGCTTCCAAATTTCTTTTATTGCGGAGAAAAATATAGGTTCCCTAATATCGGTGTCTGTCTTAGTATTATACATACTTGTAAATCACAATTTTGACAGTTGTAGAAAATTCTTTATATTTTCACGTCAGTTTTCCAACACAATAATTTTTCAGAAAAACAAAAATCGCCATAAACACGAGTGTTATCACAGACCGGTTGGTGAACGTATTCCCGTTTGGTCACTTCGACATCATTCGAACTTAACAAAATAATCACTGTACGAAGCACGTATCGCGACTCCGATGCAACAAATGTTATGACGCACGCCGGGTCGGCGAGGCGGCGAATGCTGAAACGGACAACACCGAAAAGCGCAGAGGCGACCAACCGGCGAAGCGGTTCGACGCGAACTGACGCTGGCGAGACGAGCGGAAGAGGCGACGGCAAACGGCAATTCCAAATTCAAAACTTCGATCTCGCGACGAGGCGCACGTGAAAACTGCGTGCCAACTAGTAAAAAGCTCAGAGGAAACGGAAAGCAGACCATGTAAAAGTCTCGAAATAGTGTTTTCCCCGCGCGTTGTGCCCGTTTGCTGGATGTGTTTTTGCTCGGCGCGGACGGGCCATTTCCCCGGTGGTTTTTAAGTCCCCACCGCTGTTTTCCCTTCTACGCAAGGCGAATGAAAAGCCTGTTGACGTGCGAGGTGCGAGGGCTCCCAAGGACGTTGCCATGTGCAAATCGGCCACGGAACGCACTGTGCGAGTACAAGGGACTGACCCGAGCCTGTTTGGATTTCCAACTGTTCGCAGAGTGCGGCGCTTTGCACACACGCAGACCACCACACACATAATATTTATGCCATTTCAGAATCTCCTAGATTTTCAAATAAAGAATACAATTTGATTTACTGTTTGTTATTCACGTGTTATTAGAATTAAGAATAGTCCAGGAGGAGCATAGAATCATATTTGAATACATCGGACTGTGTCCGAAAATCTCCGAAAATTTTTCCGCGCGCATTCGTGAAGTCACCGTGTAATATATATCTAGGCTTAACTATCAAAAATAATTTTCACTGGAAATTACATGCAGAAAGTGTTTGCCAAAAACTAAAAGCGGTACTTTTAAAATTTAATTATTTGAAATTCTGTGTTCCGCGGGCCACCTTGTACTGTTTATACCATGCGCTGGTTGAGTCAATTATATCATATGGAGTGAGTTGTTACGGGCTGACATTTACAACGTATACAAATAGGATAAAAAAATTACAAATTAGATTCCTTAAAATGTTAGGAAGTAAAACCAACATGATAACTTGTCAAAATGACTACGAAAATCTTTTCCCGATGTGTAAAGTTTTGACGGTACAGAATATGATATACTAGCGCCTGGTAACAGAGGACTTCATGGATTTCTATAAAACGCCAATATCACATAAGCATGAAACGCGCCAAAAAGCGAGAGGACATTTCATAGAAAGAAGAGCCATAAATGCGTATGGAGAGAGGACCAGGGCGTAGATACTCCCTCGCATAGTAAAGAGACTCCCGGACGAAATAAAGAATAGTGATATGAATAAAAACAAAGTAAAATTGGTTTTAAAATTTTTTCTTAAATTCAAAGTTTAGTGTGTAAAAAAATAAAAAAAATATGGGGAAACCAAACAATTTAAAACAGTGTCAAAAAAAGTGTTATTTTATTATTTTTTATATACCTATTTCGTTATCAAAAAAGACTTGATTTACTTGTATTTAAATTTTTTAAACTTTTATTTTATTGATATTTTTAAGATTTTTTAAAAATATTTTATGTAAACATTATTATATTGTGTAACCAAAATGTTTAAAGAGAGAAATCCCTGCAAAAAAACTGCTTTTGCAGTTTGGCGGGAATTAAAAAAAAATTGTTGAGAAGAATGCTTATGTGAAAAAAAAAAAAATGTTGCCAGAGTTAAAAAAAAAACAACTTGTTAATTTCTCTAAAATTTTATTGTGCACGCGGAAACCAAACTCAAAAATATTTTCCCTCTCTGTTGCAACAAATTTAAATGTAAGATTGTTATTAGAATTTCGACACGGAACCTAACCTTATATCTTCCATTATATTTGTGTTCATTTTAAGCCGGTGTCTCTCGGAACGGAACCCCGGGTTAAAACGACGTTTACCTGTATGTGTGTGTGTAATTTGGAGCGCCTTAAAGCATAGACATAAAATACTCGGACGAAATAATCGAGTAGATCCTTGTACCTTTCCCGCCTTTAAAGTGGAGCCGGCGTAGCGGGTATTTCTACTCTTCATTTAATTTATTTTTTTCATTTCATTTTTTTTGCACCACAACAGGCCAGGAGGCCCAATTACAGTGGTGAATTACATTACAGAACAAACAGGCTTGAGAAAAATCACAATTTATTTTTTTTGTGTTCTCACCGGGAATCGAGCCCGGAACCTTCCGTGCGTGAGTCAAGTGTCTTGACCACTACACCACGGAGGCCGCGCGGTAGAAGCAGCAGTCGGGTGCGCGGGTAGAACTTCCTTTCCCGCATAAAGTGTGTTAACCGATTTGAATAAATTTGTTGTAACAGAGAGGGAATAAATTTGAGAAGGTAATATGGAAGTCTAGGCATTTACTGGTCTAATTTAAGTTGCCACTATATAGACTGTGTAACATTTACCATTCTGCCTATGTTTACACATCCACATTTCCGCAACTCTTCCATCTGTTTTCCACTTTTGTAAATAAAGTAAAAGAGCTGAAACCTTTATCATGTGAGTGAGATTCATCCGGCTGAACCAATTCATCTACTAGGAAACGCCTGAAAACAATATTCCCAATTATATACTTCTTCTCATACCAGTTAGTAAGTCTTTTTAACATTTCCCTCACTAAGCATTTAAAAATTACCCTTGTACCGAACGGGGGGACCAAAAGACCCCAGCGCCTACTTGTATATGGCGTCAGGAGAATAAAACGTTGGAAGTGTTTATGACCGTGCAATAATTTATTCATGTTTTCGCGTACACATATTTTACTCATTCGTGTATTTTATTCATTTTTGTTAGTTTGCCGAATGCTTACGTACATAAAGTGAAATTGACCCTTGTATTATTTACGTCGTTTTTTGCTTTAATATAAAAAAACAACTATTTCAAAATTTAAAAACAAAAACAGGAAAATGCTTCTTTCTAACCTTTCCAACCAACTATCACATGCACTCGCCTATCCCTAGGCTCCATAGATATGGCAATCAGTATGAGGACGAGGCTGATATATTTGGTTCTGGACTTGATAGTTATAAAACGAGTCTGATTTCTTTTTTTCTCTTTTCTTTATATTTAAAAATGTTTTTCCTTTTTTTGTTTTTTCATATTTATGTATTTATTTCGTTAATATTTTTGGTTGCTTATGTGTATTTACCTACTTGTTACTATTGTTATAGTTATGCAATTTTATAATTTTTTGTTGTTTTTTATATATGTATTTTTTTTTCATATTTATGTTCAATATATGTTAAAGGCAACGTTAAATTTTATTTAAATAAGTTTCTGTTTCGGCCCAAGCTAAAACAAAAACCGAAGTTCGGTTTCGGCAGAAGACGTCGTTTCGATCGGCCACTACGAAATCGTAAGGTAAGGATTTCCCGAAAAGTTAGTAAGGATCGACTGAATGGTAAAGTTTCGACTCGAAGGAAGTAGGGTGAAATGCGACTAACCTATGCACTCGGAGTCGCCCCTCGTCCGTTCCTGCTGCTCGATAAACTGCGCAGCCTCCAACAGCGTGGCCAGGCTCATGGCGCCGCCCCCAGCGCACCTCCTGCACAAAAATATCACCACTTATTCAACATATGTAATAACTATAAGAAATATAATAAGCCTAAAATAACTTGTGAAAATATATTACGCAATAAGTCAATCAGTTTTGGAATATGGAATAATTGGATGGGGATGTGCGAATGACACATTGATCAAAAATTCGTGAAAATTGTGAAAAATTTCAACGTTTATCAGTTCATGGTTTACCTCTTCGTTCTAATTCTCAAGGCACTCTCTTAATACCCATCCACAATTCCCCTTTCTTCTCTAACTCATATAGTGTCCATGCGGCTCGACTGTAGAATCATCTCCCATCCACCATCAAAGATATTACAACATTATCTCTGTTAAAATCTCGTCTGAAGAAACATCTCCTTTCTCTTCCTTAATCTCTCCTCCTTTCCTCTTTCCTCTTTTTTCCTTTTGCCCATTGAGTAATAGTTTTGATTTAAGGTAATTTATTACGTTTATTTATATTTTTATATATCTTTAGCTTTTTAATATTTTTTTCTATTGAATATCTTCTGTAACTTGAATTATAAAAATAAAACTTTTATTTTATTGGTTGGTTGGAAGAAATTGCCATTTGGCAATAAGCCCGCCAATGTTCAAATAAAATTATGTACAAAAAGATAAATAAATCATACAAATAATAATTGCACAAAAAGCTTTAAATCAAAATGATCTTAAACGTCCCAAATCAGAACTAGCTCCCTCGGTATATTTGTAAATTTTAATGTAACATCTGTAAAACAACTTTATGTAAAGGCTCTGTTACTATACGCACACAAACATTATTCTCTACCTTCCATAACTCCTTTCACAAATACAAGAGTAACTGGATACTCCACCATGATGCTGCAAAAACAAATAAAAATTCACACAACCTTCGGTCAAAGAGGATTGGCGTACTACTCAATTCAAGTGTACAATCTACTTCCATTATCCATAAGGACAATTAGTAAGTACTCACAATATAAAATTGCTATTCAGAAATGGATAGTGGAGGTGGGTTGCGCACGGATCGATGAGTGGATCAAGCCAAATCGGTAAAATTTGTGTACTGTTTATGAAATTTGGTCTACAGGTTTATATATATAAATTGGTTTGTTGTTTATGATTATTTTAGTTTATATTGCTTATTATGTTAATGATAATTGGGTTAATTAGATTAATTACGTTTCTATTTTATTATTGTGTTAACTTTGTTAAATAACTAATTTAAGGCATGTTTAACTTATTGTCAAATGTTTCCCTCGGCACAGGCACCCCGAGGGAACATTATTCTGTATAAAAAATAGAATACAAAGATTGTATAAGTATAAATCAATAAATAATATTACAGAGATGGAGAATTTTCCGAAGTCCGGGCATTTACAGGGCTCATGACCTGTCATAGGCTGGTTATCCCCTGGTGCATATGGCACTGCATTAATACACTAAATGCAGCGTATGTCGATGGTCTAGAACAGCGGTCAGCAACTAGCGGCCCGCGAGGTTTTCGCCGCGACGGACGGAGAGAGCGTTCAGAATGGTAAGGTTGGATGGCGTAAAAAAGGGCCATTTCTTACGTTGGATTGAATAATTAGAGCGCACATGTGTTTAGAGGAATTTCGAGTTTACCAACTTGTAATGAGGAGGTTGTTTTTAAAATATTTTTAAATGTCAATAGACTATTAAACTAAGCCAATTTTTAAAAAAAGTTTTGTATTTATGAAATAACTCCGCGTGTGACGTCAGAGGTTTACTCCGATTATTCTCGATCAGTTTTGCTCATTGGTCCATTCGCGGCAAGCAAACCGGAAATCTTCCATAACTCTCTCATCATTGGTTGATTCATATTAACCAGTGACGCCGTTCAACGTATTTCTTTTTTATCAAAATGTTTTTTTTTCTTTCATTTTCAGGAAACTTTGTCGTACAAGTTAGTGCTCCAGTTTTTACCGCGTGCAAGAAAACATTTATTGTATCCAATTTCCCGTAGGGCTAAAGTTCCTAATTACATTATTGCAGCATTGTTTTATTTGAAAAGAAATCAGAAATCGATTGACACTCTTCACTCTGTTTTCGAAGTGCGGGTAGAAAAATGTCGATACAAATTTATTAAAAAAAACCCGCGTTAAGAACAAAAATATTTTCTTTATTATTATTACTATTTTTGTCATACATACAAAACCGGCATGTTAGCAGGTACATTTTTTTTATAAAATGGATTTAAAAAAAACAGTTACATTAGCTTAAATATTAATGTAAATATTATTAAAAACTAAATGATGTCCATAATTTTTTTTTGAATTATATGAAATTGTGAAAAATATGTAAATATAAAAGTCGAACCAGTAAATGTACAAGAGAAATTAGTAACAATATGAGGCATGTTTTTTTGTTAAAAACAAACACCCATGTACTAGGTAGGTAGGTAGATAGTGTCGCTGGAAAGCGTCTGGATTTTATAACAATGTTTTGTTTTGCACGGATAGTTAAATTAATGTCGACATTTAAAATTGTTAGTGGTAAACATTGTTTTTCTTAATCATCAAGAGCCATAAAGCCAATCTTCCTTCCTAAAATGTTCCCCATCTCTGTTGTAATATGTAAATCGATATTCCATTACTTATAGCAACGCTGTTAACGACGTGGCATTGATTGCAGTCTGTCCTGTAGGTACATTGTAGCATTATTAAAGAAATTAAAATTCTAGAACAAAGATAAGGCACCTACTATCGCGAAAGTACCTACTTACTGTTCATCTTTTTTATTTTTTAATAAAGCGTTCGAAAATCGAAACAAAAGACGGTTTGTACATTTTCTGTGCATTGTGACGTTTCGTTAAATTAATAATTATTGTAAGATTATATTTTATATTCTAATAGTAGTCATACGCGTAAGTAGCCTTTTTAAATATGCACAAAAGAAACAAGAAAGTTTGCGTTATGAGAACTATACAAATTTGTAACGTGTCGTCGCCTACGTAATTTTTTTAGTCCTACATGGTTTGTACGATTTGTAGGTATTTTTGAGAAACATTGATACTTACAAAAATGTAGTTTTGACAAGGAAATTGGACAAGCCCAGTAACAAATAAGATGCGATTTCGTTTAGTGAATGTGGCTAATTTGAGTAGACAAAAAAAATCACTTCGGTGAAGGGATTTTCAAAGGGCATTCACATTCGGAGGCGCTCGACAGAATCTGCGAAGCGTAACCTTGACAGGGAAAGTCTATCGGATACTAGTTTATTTGCCATGTAGGAATTATTTTCGTTGTGCAAGTAGCGTCGGTAGCAATTTTCTGCGTACGTGATCTAAACGTACTTTGACACAGCTGCTAATAATTTTTCTGTACACCTGTCAAACATACTGGGAGAAATTTAAATGTGAAATTGTTCCCAGCAAATAGAGGATAAATAAGATAACAGCGGCAGTTTGATGCCATCAAGATTATAATGCGGAATATTTAATGCGAAACAATATTCGTGATGGTAATTATGGGCGTGAAACACACAGAGAACAATAAACTAGATACGCTGGTCGCTGTCACGAGCCAAACACGTAAACATTAGCGCGGGTCGTCCGGTGCGAGAGAGACGGGTAACGCGCGACCAATAACGCGCTGGAAAAGTCGGGACGTCACGCAGTTTTGACGTCCCATTGGCCGGCGACCGAACGCGGTACGGCACGCCACGCAGGGAACCCACACATGGCGTAACGAAGCCAAATTTATAATTATTTACGAATACGATTTTAGGTGCATTATCGTACTTACGTGTCGTTGCAGAGCCGCTGACCGCTGCCGCAGATAGAGGACGTAGCCGTCGGAGATTCCCAATCACATGAGACACCCGATCTATTTATAAACTTTCACTCGCGATCGCCTAGCCTTTACGTCACTGTAGTAGAATCGACATATCTACTCGAGTGGTCCGTCGACGGGCGGAGATTCCCAGAGGAACGCTCGCCGGCTTCAGAACATTTTACGGGATTATAAGATGCCAAAACAAAGAGAAATGAGACGCGGTGCGATCGATTTATCCGCGCGCAACAAGCCAGCCGACGAACAACCACTGCGCACAAAATGATCGAGTGACATGCTTAGCAAAACACTATCGGAGGTGGGGGGACACACAAAGCGTAAAAAGTCCAAATTATGATAGCCCCTAGCCGATTTTTGACCTCTAATATTACGTTACTATTTGCGCAATAGTATACTTTCCGATTTACAACTTCCGACTGACGTTGAGGCGTTGTAAAGTCAACGAAACGATCGAGTCTTTCCTCGGCCCACAATATGACTGGCCATGCTTGCAAGCGCACAGCTCACGTGTCTCCTACTGATTTAGCGACCAATGGCGGGCCGGCTCGAGAGTCACGTGGAAAAGCCAGCCAATGGCAGAGTCCCATGTGACGTAAATTATACAGGGCGTAGATAGTGGTGTAGTTCTGAACAAATATGTTTATGTTATAAAATACTTAATCGGGGATTCTTTGTGTACGAATACAGAGAAAATTATGCGTCATTATTGGTCTCCTCAAATGTACCAACTAGCCTTATGTTTATATTTAACTCTCGATGCCAGAGTGGAAAATTTAAGAAATGTTTATCTTCGAAGAAAATGCACGCCTGAGACAATAGCATGGCCCGCTTGACTTTTCCAATGTGACACCTTTCTATTTGACATTTGCGGTTCGATTTACTTTTAGCGCTGCATCTATTCGCCGCTTGGCGCCTTTATCAATGGCGCGATTATTCCACGGGATAAAATTTTAAAGATAGTTATTATGTGTTTTCGCATTTTATTACAATTTAGTATTTAGGGAAAAATCATTGATTTTCTTTTCATGGAGCGGTAATCCAAAATCACAGTATTTATTTCTTGAGAATTGCAATTTTGTGCTATTATGATTTTTTCAAGAGAAATATTTATTTTATTCTATAATAGATACTTAATTATTTTTTTAATTGACCTAAACATTATTTTGTATGCATAGGGACATTACAAATTATATATTGAAATAATAAAAAAAACGTAAAAACATGTAATATTCATGTTTAGAATTATTTTTTTATTACATTTGAGGACAAATAATGTCTATTAAGTTTCTTTTTTATTTGGTTTGTGCCTTATATTTTTAAGTTCTAGTGAAAGGTTATTGAAATATTTTACTCCCAATTAAACATAGTTATTATGCATTAATTTACAAGTGTTTTTAACGGCTTTGAAGTCTTAGGAATATTATAATAAAAACACATATCAAGTTTGATTCATCATCATTCTGATGTCAATGTCGATCATGACAAAACCCGGTCACCAGTAAAAATTAATAATAAAAGTGGAAATAAACTAAATACATTTTTTTATCAACATAATGAAAATGCAATTCCACCAAGAAATGCCAGTAGAAAAACTCAATCTTAGAAATATATTGGATTCAACATAATACGACATAATAGCCATTACAATATTTTGAGATTGTCCAAATTTTTGTAGACGAAAGACTGGATTTCAGGCAAAATGGTGAGTAAAGTGGCCAATTAAACCAGCCAATGACAGATCATAAGCCCTATAAATGCCTAGACTTCCTTATTTCCTTATCTGAAGTGTTTTTTATCACCGTTGTTATTTGTTGATAACAGTCATTATATTGGAACTGGAATTTTCAAAATGTCCCGTGTGATCAAGTCCGTATTGAAAATCTGAAATATAAAAAAAACTAAGTAAAAATAAAACACCAAATGTGATATTCAACACTTATAATTCCGTGATTTTTTCATTGGCAATATAAACACAGAAATAAATAATGTACAATAAAATCTCATATCTATTTAAAGGTTTAATATTTGGTCACATTAACAACTTAAATTAATGAAAACAAAACACACAATGGCCATTCAAAAATGAAAAAAGTCAAAACATTTCTTCATATTGTGTTACGATACATATTAATAACGTTTATGTATAATTGCGAGTTTATTAACAAAATATAAGATTTATTTCAATACCCAATAGAATATTGGCAGCGAGTTATAACCACTATCTTAAAATAACTTTAATTTGAGGTAGAGTTTCATCTTTGGAACTCAATAAATCCTTATCAAACTCTGATTTTGCCAACATTGATTACTGATTTTAAATCTTTTTATAATTATTTGTTTTACAGAAAACAGGCGGCAAGGATAAAGCTTTGATTGAAAATTTCTTTAAAAGTTTTACTTAATGTTTCTAAAAATATTCTGTCATACAGAGTTTTACTAGTCTAAAATTGAATATGGGCACAATTATCATCTTACAAATTTTACTACACTACAATCTAATATTGATGCCTTGCAACAACATATTTTGAGACTAATACCCGTATGCAGAGACAAAACTTAAGGTGAGGAAAGTACATTCTAATTTCAAATGCAGAAAATAACCCGAAGGTGAAGACAATAGAATGTACTCTCCTCACCTTAAGGTTTGTCTCCGCATACGGGTATAAATATTAAAATAATATTCTTTTTGAATATAATTTTATGAGAATTTCAGTTGCACTAAAAAAATAATCTGAAAATCTTGCCAGGAAGAGCTCAAATATTTAATTGACAAATAATTATCCCTTTCGCTCCTGAGATATTTTTCAAAATTTTCTTTAATCACCTTTTTTTTTGGACCATCTCTCCACTTCGGGACTTTCGGGCACTAGAGCTATCATATAAAAAATATGTTATGTTCTAAGTGGCCAGTAACATGAACAATCGTTGTGGCCAGGATCTAACAGCATATGGAAGGCAATTTGAATTTTTGTTCGTACCCACACAAACGTGTTGGCCGGGAGCGAAAGGGTTTTAATTTGAAAATTAATGTTATTACTTTAAAAGCTTGGAGAAAAACTAACATGTATTGGATTGGCTTTTGTATTTTTTTGCACCGCAACAGGCCAGGAGAGCCAATCACGCACGGAATGCCCAGTGCATTGCATTGCGATCTCACCGGAATTGAAAGCGAAACCTTCCGCCGTGCAAGCGTCTTAGCCATTATGTGACGGGGTCGCCTAGATGGTATTAAAAGTGTATTTTAACAGTTGATACACAGCTACCATTCAAATTATAAAATCAATTATTTGAATTACAATTAGTTTTTTTAAATTTTAGTCTGTCAGATTAGCAATATTTATGCTAAATTAACATCGGAGAGGTTTAGTGAGATTTATGTTGGTAATGTACATCCATGAAAATTATCTATAAATAATGTTAACTAAATTACATATCGTTTATGCCAGCGTTTCCTAACCGTTTATAGCGTGCGGACCAGTGAAAATAAGAAAAAAATTGCGGACCGATAACGAAGGTAATAATAAAAGGCATAGCAATAACAAATGAAGCTTTTTTGGTTTAAAAATGGGAAACGAGTATTTCTGCGGACCGGCTGAAAATCTCAACGGACCGGGGGTCGAGAAACGCTGGTCTATGCAACCATAATACGTCATAAGCCCCAAATTTAAAATTTTACAGGAGAGTGAAAAAACAACCTTATCGACCTCGCGGTGTAATGGTCAGCGCATTTGCCTACCACGGAAGAGGTCTTGGGTTTGATTCCCGACATGGTTGATATGAAATATTTATTTAAAAGGGTGTTTATACACAATAATATTTCGTAGTCCCTGCACTGGCACCTGAAGCGTAAGACTGATCATCTTACTGTCATATAACAAAAATGATCAAGCTACGCCGCAATTGGTGTACCAATGCAGTGCCCTATGCACCATTAGGTGCAGAAAGGGAATGATGATGATGAAAAAACAACATTATTTCATAAATAACTATACTTTTACTACTGTCTTGTCTTTTTTAAATAAAAATGCCCCATAATCTCTGTTAGTTATTTAAGAATAGAATTAATTCATTTTAGACATGCATTAAATGATTTTGTGGCTTATGACATTTCGCTTCATTTAAAATCTAAGACATACAAGTTGCTGGGAAAAATAACATTCATACGATTTTTCTGGGTTATGACATTTTGCAAAACGATTGGTAACCACCACGTGGATTTAAAAAATAAATAAATGTACGACATAATACGGTAGCATAGACGACATGGGAGTGATTTTAAATATTTCAGTAGCATTACAAAAATTGCAATTTTGACTCTTAAATAAATAAAACTTTAAAGAATATATCTTATAAATTACCGTGGCGGAGTCTAAAGGAATTTTACTCGAGGTGGTATATATGTGGAAGGTTGTTTAGTGAGTGCTCATTCTGTAGTTTTTCTTTTTTACAGAATCTTATTATTGTAAAAATAATATATATTTTCTGATTATATAAAAGGGTAAATTTTCTACAAAGGTTTAAAATATTATGTATATTTTAAATTACCCAAAAACTAAATGTTTCGTGCCCCGTGGGACAAACAGTACATATGACGTTTTGGTGCCATACTTATACGCAATGTTTATTAGAAGCTTATTCGGCGGTCATAACGCGTGACGTCAAAATGACGTGATGCCAACTGCGAGCTGTTTTGTGTGTGCTCATTTTCAAACATGAAAACTATTAATTCTAGTGAAAATCAACTCGAAATATTTTTAATGTTATTCCTGACTTGTGAAAATATTATGTATATTTCCACAAAAGTCAACAGATAAGAGTTGAGGAAATGTGGATGTTTAAACATAGGCAGAATGGTGAATATTACACAGTGTGTAAATTGGCCACTTAAACCAGCCAATGACTTCTATATTCGTTCTCAAAAGTGTTTTCCCTCTCTGTAGCAACAAATTCATATATTGAAATAATGTTGCAATATATTTTATACCTGTATTCAAGGTGTAGGTATGTAGCTATAATTTTCTTACAATAATAATTGCAATGACATAAAAAAAAGTCGTAGATTTAAACCTAAAGTCTTAAAACACAAAAAATACTTTTTCAAATTATGTGAAATTGAATGTGACCTTAATATTCTATTAGTATTACAATAATCTTAATCTCTCACCCAATTTATATTGGTGTTCAGATCAAAAATACAAATCACATGTACATCAAAATGTCAAGTAAACAACAGGAATCCAAAAATATATTTTAAAAATTTTTAGTAACATTAACGGCCATAAAATTAAACTGTTGGTCTTAAAAAGAATGTACGCTTAATCCACATATTATCAAAGGTAGTTTTTTCTATCAGTTTTAATACGATTACAAAACAGAATTATTAGTAGGTTTAGTGATTCAAGCTAATAAATTTACTCAAAGTCTCATAAGATACAAGCAAGATTTAAGAAAGTGTTAATATATTTCTAAAAAAATATGTAATAGTAAAATACATTAATTTGTTCTTAGAAAATTACTGAAAGCCTATGAAAATGTTTCATGAACCATTAATTACAAAAGTAAATAACAATATTTATACAACATACAATGATTATTTCAAGGTATATGATTTATGGATAGGGAATTACATTTTTAAGTATCCCGAATTTGCTTTATCTAAATAAAGAAAAAAAATTATGGCATTTTAATTTTAAAAAATAAATAATTTGCAGTTTATTTTTCAATTTTATTTATTTATATTTCAATACTCAGATTTCAGTAAAGTGTTTGAATAATACTAGATATCTTTACAGTAAAAATATTTTTAAATAAAGCCATACATAATTGGGTGAGTCCAAACAGTTATTTGAAAATGATGAAGCACATTATACTATGCCATAGAACTGAGTAATTTAAAATACATGATTGATTGAGACCTCAGAGTAATAATGTGCCACCCGCTTATAGAGATGCCATTTTGCTCTATTGCATATAACAAAAGTGTTGCAATTTTTTTATTTAACAACATATGTGTAAAGGGCGGTTTCGTCGCTGTGCTTGCAATTCTCAACCTAAGTACCCACTGCTCATTGTTTTGTTGCTTTGTAGCTAATTTTGTGATTTATAATCCTAAAATGGTTTTTGTCTGTATGGGAGGCTCTATAAGCTGTAGGGCGTTATTACTGAGATTGAGACAGTGTTCATTTTGCAGAACGCCATATTGAATTATCAATGAAAATAGAATTTCTCCATTTAAAAAATAAGGCAAAACTGATTATCAATGAAAAAAATAATTATGAGAATTCTCCAATCAATATTTGAATCAAAGATTGTGAATTTTTTCTACTAGATAATTAATTTTAACTTTATTTGAAATTACAAAGTAAAAATTATTATCTGATCGGTTTCAGAAAAAAATATCTCTTTTATTAGGGTCTAAAATCAAACTTCTTTTTGATTTCAGCTTATTAAATTCGCAAGTAATAAAGCGAGATAATTTTATTTGTAAAACTGAGTTGATTATTTTTAATACCCGTTGAGTCCTCATCTATCTTTTTGGTTTACTCTTAATTACATAGCCAATTTTCAAATATCATAATATTTTCAAATTTCCACGGAGAAGATTTTAAAAAGTGAAATACTTTTTTTATAACATAATATACAACGGCTGTACATGACGAAGCCTCATAATAATTTAGGTTATTAAATCACTAGTCCCTTTCTATGACCAAAGTGTTTGCTATGAAAGATTACATAGACAAATGAGAACTAACATTAAGTAAAGGGTTTACTACTGTTATCTATATTATTGAAAACTTATAATAAACAATCTTATTTCTAAAAGCAGAGAAGAATGTTATAACTTTTACACAAAATATTTTATAATTATAATGAACACATTATTTGCGAACAATATTATATACTATTTATAGATACTTATTTAATGAGGAAATTTAGTGTTAAAACAGCCAAATTTTTAACCACATAAAAAAATTAATTACTTAAAACATTGTAGTTTATTATTGAAAATTCTTGGTGAAAGTTAATTATAATTTATTAAATAAATAAAAGACGAATGATACATTAACTTAAATTCAAAATTTGGTTCAACAGGACAACCAAGTAATTTATCAAAGAAGAGCCATAAAAATTAATATATAGTTGCTTTTGACATTTCTTTTGACCTTTTGTTGACTTTTGCCTGAACAGTGATGAACGAGATGGGTCGTGATAACGTGCGCGACAAGAAACGAACTGGGTGACCCCTATTATGAAGAGGTAATAAAAAAGCTTGTGCTGCACTTTGACAAGTGCCTACAAAATGGCGAGAGTTATGTAGAAAAATACTTTAAGATCAAGATTTTGTAACAATATATTTTTTTCTGAACATGTACTTGTTTTCTTTAACTAGTCAAACGTAAATT
Source organism: Micrasema longulum (assembly GCF_059751315.1). Classification (NCBI taxonomy): domain Eukaryota; kingdom Metazoa; phylum Arthropoda; class Insecta; order Trichoptera; family Brachycentridae; genus Micrasema; species Micrasema longulum. The sequence continues at coordinate 497,126 of NW_028277860.1, read as the reverse complement.
ACTTTCTAGAAATACCCCGTAAATTTATGTTAACTTTAAACCTGTATGTTTTTTTTAATCCTTGCTTTACTTTTTGATTGTGACAAGTTGCCATTCTAGTAGGTCTGTGAAATCTGTGGATTTTATATGCTATTTGTTTTATGCCGCTGTTTATGATTGGCAAACTAGTTAATTAATTAATTAGAAAATTATGACAGCTGTAACAAAGTTTTGTGTTGTTTTTAAACATTTTTAAATACAATTTCGGATAGCACTAAACATCCTCATTAGTGCTAAGAACAGAGGTGTTTTAATTTATCGCTGTGCCTTGAAAGGGCACCATACATTTTACATAACACCCTTAACAAGCAAGCCAAAAACAACAACTGTGATTATCTACAGTTCATAGTCTTAAATATTAGTCGTGGACTCGATAAATTCAAGAAATATTCTCTTGAGATTTTTTCAAACTCTTTTTACTGACATAACGGTTGAATGTTCCGCAGAATGGCTATTCAATTTTAGTACTTACAAATATAAAATTGTTAGATTACGATACGCATTATTGCGATAAATTAAGTTACACAAATTAAATAAATATCAGTAGCGATCACATACATTAAGACTAGTCTCATCTAGTCGTTATTAGGTGTAGATTGAATCAAAATATTGCTTTTAGATTTAAGTATTAAAACTAATAACGCCTCGCGCGTTAAGTGAATTTAAATATGCCAAGTTTAAATTTATAATTGCGAGTATATTATACAAATAAAAATTGTAACTATCCAGATGGTAAATTAGATTTTTTTCATGAAATAATGGAATCAAATACACAAACTCCGGATGAATATTTATAATATATAAGTCACACTCCTATACATGCGGTTCCCTCTAAAATAAGGAAATCAAAACAAGCATATTTTAAAATAATTCTACTAAACTTTGGTGATTAATGACCGATGGCGCCATAATCCCCAAATAAGTATATTATTTATTAACTAAATAAATTCATCTGTGAGAATAGCAGGACACTTGTTTTACTTGAAAAATTATAAATACTCGGTTGCACGGTGCTTTTTAAGTAAAAGCTATTAATAATGCTGAAGGCTAGGGGGCATACTGGTTAATTTAATACAATTATTTTTGAGTTTGGACATTTCTGCGCTTCAATTTACCACTGAAATTGGGCCTCTATCCTGTTCTGGTGTGAATGATTAATTACTGTTAAAATAATAAACAGATTTGGCTTATGCAAAATAAATTATTTTTAATTATGAGAAGATCCTATTATGAGATTAGAAATGTCGCAGATTTGATTAATTTATATGATGACATATATCCCGACATTTTTTTTGTAACAGCCAAACCATAAAATAGATAACTTGTAACAAGTTCTTTATGGCTCATTCCATTAGCCATACTTTCGGTGTAACCGCTCTTCGATTAACTTCACTCATTTAGAGTATTTATTTGGTTATTCTGAGACAGCTTTATGAAGTTTGTTTACTCATATTTAATACATTTTCAAGCTAAGAGAAATGTCCTAGCAGACGTCACAGTAGTTTACTTATTTTACTAAATAGATTGCGGTGCAATACTCAATGGGAAGGAAATGCCAGTATTTCAAACTGAATTATCATACCTAAAATTAATTACAATTCATGCGTTGGTAACAAGAAATCCCTAAGGAATTATAAAAGATTTAAAATCATCATGAGTATCGCACTTAGACGAGATGTTTTTGGATGATGTTCCAAACTAATTAAATATATGACTGAGTAATCTCATCAGGCCAAGATAGTGTTTTTAATAGGACTCACACCCTTTTTACTTACATTTAGAAGTACTAAATTTTAGCCCAATTGAAGTTGAAAACTCGGTGTGGCGTTATTTACACATATGCATTAGTCCTTCTGAGAATGGAAATATATCCAGTATGCATGGGCATTCTGTGAACGTTTTAGTGATTTTTCACATATAATCTACATGCAAACGGCTCAGAACTCTATGTGGGTATGTTCTACTGGACTTTTTTAACAAGAAAAATGCAGAACATACAGTTAGGTACCCAGTTTTAAGGTACAACTATTAATTAAGTCTGGATTCATGAAACAAGTGTTATTTCACCGCATTATTGTCGGACCAATACCGATGTCACAAATCTGCATTTTAGCCAGTTTTGAAACAAGCAACAAATAAATGTTAGTTTAAAACAGTGTACACTACTAAAACAGCCAATACAAACTGTATAATAAGAACACGAATTTTGTAGATTTACAATACCGGATGTAAACAATAAAACTATTGCCACTCCATTAAACCTTCATACATATTGGGAATCTACATTTCTGTTTATTTATTTTTCTATCACTAAGCATTAAAATATTTTTCTAAAGAAATATTAGCGCTTTTATAATTTACACAAATATTTCCATTTTGGGGCCATTTTCAATGAGTTTTAAATAACTCACTTTTACAAAATGTTAATCCAGTTAGGGTAAAGTGGGGTTCGAACCTCGGACCTCTGATCTGTGCGGCCACAACACTAGCTACGGGACCACAACCGGATTCAAAAGTACTCATTTAAAAAAAAAAATCCTGTCAATCTTTAGTGTTTAAGGTTATCATTTTTGCTATAAACCAAAATGTTTTTTTGCACCTTGTTATTTTAAGCTGCGTAAAAAAAAACCAGAGTAAATCAGGAAACTGGTGTGTTTACCAACATTAGTTGAAAATAAAGTTATTGCAGATTTGTGATTCAGGCATTGATCCGAAGTAGTGGGAGTTTTCTAACAGTCGCTCCTCGAGATGTGGTAGAGCCCGACGGCCCTGACGAGGACCCTGGTCTCAGCGGAGAGGGCGGGATTCCTGCGGCTCTGCTCTCGGGAGAACGCCCCGGCGCACAGCACCAGAGACAGCTTGCACAGCGCCAAGGCAGCCGCGCCCGACAGCCGGGAGCCGAGAGTGCTCCAGCGCTATCGGCTCAGGTTGCTCACGTACAGGTTCTTCAGCTCGGTCTTGGGCGTGTTCTCGAACAGCGCGGCCCGGTTCTGGCCCTCGCCCTTCTTCACCCAGTGGCCGTACACGCGGAAGGCGCACCCGTCGATGATCTGTTCAAATCAAAAAACACATTAGACCGAAGATATAATGTAATGTTGTCCGTGTTAGATAAAGAATACAGTTATGCATGTGAAATAGAACCAGAATCTAGTGTTTCCACTCAATGGCTACTCTCAGGTAAAAATTCTGAAATCGGAAATTGAGTGGTTGCCGGGTTCAGTAAGGTGTAACAAGAAAATAAGCAAAAAAATTACAAAGTAAGGGTATTCATTTATTGTTTTGTGCGACGTTGAATAAATTATCGATAAAGAAGTTATATTTCAAATTATGCAAAAACAAAACATTTTGCGCCCTGTGGGACAAACGGCCCCTGTGACATTTTGGTGCAAAACTTGTAAGCAATGTTTAATAGAATCGCAGTCAGCTGTCATAATGCACAAACTCAAACGGCTGGAAAAGATGATAAAAGATGTACTAAGATTTCATAGCAACATATATTTACAAAGAAATATTTGATCAGATATTTATCTACTGACGTCAACAGTAAAGACTGTGACGGACGTCAACGGGGCCGAGTGGCCTACGTTGAGGACCATAGTACCTAATTAAAATAGCTAATCCGGTATGAGCAAGCTAAGTACTTGCCCCTCAATAAAGACTTTGACACTTTCGGGGTGGTCTTTGGCATACCGAGACATTTATATCAGGTATTTTTAAAAATAAACTCGATTAAATATGTCTTTGTTGACAAAGACAGAGTTTGGGCGAGTGCGTGTTAAGTTCGCTATTTTTCGCTGACTTACAACCAGTATCCTGGTGAACAGCCACATTCATTACCTTTCTCAGCATCTTAAGTTTGTAGGGATCCATTCTGGCGATACTAAGGTCCAGCGGTTCGGGGGTGAAGCGAAGCCTCCTCACCCGGACGGCTGCACGTACCACCATAATTGCAAAACGGAACTTTTTACGAGCGTTGAATGAGGCCGCTTTCAATTGCTGAAAAACAGTCATGATCAATATTATTATAAAATTTCAACTTGCAGACATGGTAAAATTGGATAATTTGTAATACTTCTGACTATGTGACCTAATTCTTGCGCGATAATTAACCACTGATGCTTATAAAGATTGCAAAGTTAAAATTTAATGATTTAAATTTAACAACGGAAAAATCAGTGATTTCAGAAGAGCTGTTTTGCTTTTCAGTAATTGTAAATAAATAGAAAATATTATAAAATCTGGAATCGGCTTGTGGTCCCTTGGCTAGTGTTGTTGACTCACGAAACAGAGTGAGTTATTATAATACTAAGTTATTTCCTATTTGTTTACAATGCCCCACAAAATGAAAATATTTGGGTAATTCATAAGGAAATATTTAAAAAAAAAAAAAAAAAACATTATATAAGTTTAGGGGGTCTAAAATTTTAAATAGTAAAATATTATTTATAGATATGAATACATGGCTGCCTTCGCGGTGTAATGTCTTATATACTTGACCGACGAGAACACAAAAAATAAATATGATTTCTCTCAAGCCTGGGTGGTCTGTGCTGTAATTGACTAATGCAATTGGGCCTCTTGGCCTATAGTAGTGCCAAAATAAAACAACAAATTAACGGATAGCAAAAGTAAAAATATTGCATTTTAGAATTGAAATTTAATTTCTTAAAATGACTAAATTTATTTATAAGATGGATAATAATTGTAGATTATAGACATTATTTTGTCCAATTAGCGTAAATTTTACAACATCCCAACCATCTTGAAACATTTGAAAGGTAAAATGCTTCCCCAACTCATTAATACCTTTCACCCCAATGCCACATAAATATTAAAAAATCCATTGGTTTTAAACCTCAAGTATTCCACCATAAATATAAGGGTTGTTTTAAAGATTATTTTGTTAAAAAACAAGATTCAACTCCCACAGAAACACTATGTAGTCGGTGACCTATCACAATGGTTTTTTTATATTGCTGTGTTAAGATGTGAGGCTGGATATCGAAGAATACTGAATCATGTTATCCCACGGAGAGTTAAACACTTAAAACTTTTCCACACCACAAGCGTAAGGAGCAAACCAAAGGTCCATGACATAAGTAGAGAATTTTACATACACAATATTTTATTTATGAAAAAATATGTGAACAAAGAAAAATAATAATAATAAAAAAAAATTGTTGCAATATTTATATTAATATTAAAATAAAACCTGAAATATTTTCAATAAATGCAACTAAACTAAATGAAATTCAAACAAAACTTTGGCATTTCAACCAGTAGTACCAGACAGGAAGCCGCAAAAGATTCAGATTATTGAGCTTTCTAGATAAATTTTCAGACATTTTACACATGTTTGTTTATACATTTGTATAAACCACTTTAATTTTTGACTAAAGCGGTTTATAGAAATTTATGCATATATTATTTTGGCTTAGTTCAATAGTACAGTAATGATTATAAGAAAAGTATTAAACTTTTCAACGTTTACAATATTTTTAAACTAATTTAATAATAATACATTAATTTGACATTTATATTTTTTAATTCCTCTAAAAGGAACTATTTTCCAGATAGACTGTTAGTTGCTACTACATAAACTAAGATTATTATTTGATTAATATTCTACATTTCTATTGACTAATGATGGTTTGTTAGTATAAAAGCGAAAAATTGTTTTTTTTTGACCGGTTAAAAAGCAAAAAAAAAAACTTACATAATTCTGTGATTACATTTTTTTACTATTCACATGGCTTTCAACTAGACAGAAATGCTTCTGTGATGTACAGAAACAACAAATATCTATTTGCCAAACAGACCAAAACTTCTGAATCCTAAAAATCATTTTAACAATTGCTTATGTATGTGTATTTATTACAATATCAATCACTCAAATTTTTCGAGCAATTATTTATATAAAATTTAAAAGACAACCACTTAATAGTTAAATATTTATTTTCTCTAACCTGATAACAGAGACAATAGTAATAAAATAAAATAAAAAACCATGATTCAAAATAAATCGGGAATAGCGTTGAAAATCCATTAAATATTTATTAGAGTGGATTTTTATATTTCTAATGACAAAATTATATTATCAATGCATACAAGACAAGTTCGTTTTCATTTATAATTTTTAGGTTTAAAAATGTGCACGTACGAAACAGCTCGCAGTTGGCGACACGTCACTTTGACGTCACAAGTCATGCCTGCCGAGTGTGCTTCTAACAAATATTGCATACAAGTATGGGGCCGTAATACGTGCCGTTTGCCCATAAAGCGTAAAAGGTCTCGTTATCAGGTAATTCAAAATATGCATATTTTAAATCGTTGTGGAAAATGTATCCAAAGTCGCATGGAAAAAATATTATTTTTGTTACCATCATAATTTTTGATTATTAAAAAAAAACATGAAAACACCTATTTAAATATTTTCTATTTCTAAAATAATGACGTATGTACATTTTGAAAAAATAAAAAATATTACTTTTAAAATTTACTAATATGTTTTCAAGCATTATTTGAATAAATAATGATCTGGCAGTAATTTATTTATTTACTCTATTTATATTTCATGCAAAAAAAAAAAATGATTTACAACTTTAATATCTGTTTACTACAGAACGTAAAAATAATTGAAACATTATTTTTGTTAAGAGTTCTGAATTTTTTCCGGTATTCTACATTTCACATTCAAATTAATTTGAAATAATTGTATTATAAATATGATCTTTCTTCAGCCTGACAAGAAGTTTTGGTCTTCTAAGAACTCAAACACTAGGCCCCATCACCAAATATAATGATTTTGAAAATACAACTGTACCGTTTGTTTACGATATGTCAAAGTGACAACTTGCACCGATTGGCCGGGGGTTTCCGGGGGCTTAAAATATAAATATAATATGAAAATAGAACAAAATAAATGCAGATGGGGAAATGTGTCATTTTCTCCCGAGTGATGTGATGAAAGCTGAAATTGTAATATGCAAGATATACCAGTGGAACGTGCAAGTTGAATGCTATCAATGTCCTATATAAAATCGGTCATTTATTTAGTTTTTATGATATTAATATCATAACCATAGAATTATAATATACCAGAAGGCACGTAGAATCAAGTTTGCATACATCCCACTGTGTACAAAAATCGACAAATGCCAAACCGCAAACAATATATTATCATAACACAAATATAAGATAATTTTGGGTTATGTTATGTTTTGCCACAAAAAATATTTTACTGACTGGACTATAAAAAAAAAACAGGTATTTTTATTAGACAAACGTAAAAAAAATAATTAAATAATAATTTAATAATTCAGTAAATAATATTATACTAAGGCTTGTTAACAGAAAGCCGGGTAAAAAATTCGACTACCCTGGCAATACTAAAAAATGTCCACCTTGTTTTATTTGACAATTTTACGGACGGTAAAATAATTGAATTGATCCACCCCATTCCCTTTTAATCCCAGCAGTATTTTGACACTTAAAAATGACACAACACAGCGCAATTGAATTTAAATTGGCAGTTGCGTATTAAGCGACGTCAACAGAGTATATAATGGCCAAAACGTAAAACTACTTATTTATGAGTAGTTTCATCGGCTTCAGTTTGATGTGCCTATGCGGTTTCTGGACTATCATAATTCTATGATCATAACATTATGTTATTATTCATTTATGATTAAATGCAGTTTTTATTCATTTTTTGTTATAGTTATATTGAAATACTCGATTACTTGAAATATACAATTATCACTAAGTACATACAGTGATTTTTGTAAATTAATATTTTGCACACCCAGACTACAAAAATTAAATGTGATTTACTCAGGCCTGGGTGTTCTGTGGTGTAATTCATGACCGCAATTGGGTCTCCTGGCCTGATGTGGTGCAAAAATAATTAGAATTTTTTGGAAATTTCAAATTGAGATAATTTATGGAGTGTAAAAAGATAGCTAAATATTGCATTCACGGAATTACAAATTCCATTGGAATATCGGCTGAATTATATATCCGTACCAAATACCCACTAAGAAGGTACAAACTGATAATTAAATATAATAAAATAAAACATATAATAGGGAAATATCAGATGAATTTTTTTACAATTATAGAGTAATTAGGGTCTATGAAATACTGTCGATTGAAAATAATATTTTTTACTACTTATTAGTGGCAAAAAATATATTTTTAAATTTATAATTTTGAATTCCCGTGAAAACGGTCATTGCACTGGCCATCGCGATGCTACTAATTTTGAACTTTGTTTATAACTGTTTAGAACATCATCACGAATCTTGATGTCACAAATTATCAAGGCCAAACATGTCGCATTTTCGTAAGGACATTTTTATTATAATTTCTTTTTTAAAGTTATGTATGAAAATATTTCTCCACAGTATCTATATTGATTTTGAAAATACTATTTATTTTTCTAAATACATTTCATATTTTTGAATCGGTATTTGTAGTATGTGATATTTCCCTATTAAGAAAAATGACAGCTGAGTTCATCAATAAACCTCTTTGTGGGCTGAGGAGATGGTAAGTTTTTCCAGAATCGTTTATCACACCTATCCCAGTGAATCAGATGAAGAGTTTTGTAAATTGATTATAGACATAATATATATCGATTTGAATTATACATTGTGATTAATAGGTAGCTAAGAGGAACAACATGCCTGCACACAATATGTTAAGCACCATATTAAGTTTATTATATTGTAAATAAATTACGGTTTTGATCCATGAATAAACCATTGAATAGCTGGAATAGAAAGAATTGTGGTTGAATAAAGAAGAAAATATCATTATAATAATCGCGGGAATCCGAAAAATTATGGAAGCTATCGTAGTAAATATTTTTTAAAAACAAAACAGAAATGTTTAAGAGTTTCAAAGAAAATCCCTTAAGCACGTTACTGACTCTAGTCGGCTATAATTGCATATTTTAAACTAACAGTTTCATAGTGTCCTTAGATGGTTTGTTCTATTGTCATTTATGAGCGATGAAAAGCTAATAAAGCAAAATTAAATGTCCATTTAAATTTTGAAATCTCACTAATTTTTGTACGACTGTTCATTGATTCAGAGTTTACTTTGTAAAATGACACAACTACATAGAAAATAATGAATAGTTTCGTAATTTGAGACCACAAGGTTATTAAGGAGGTTAAGCACACAAATTTGGGGTATAATGTATGACTATCATCAGGTGGTATATTATTTGAGTATTAAATTTAAAAACAAACCAGTGGGTGGTAAAAAAAAGCTTTAAATCATTTATAACATAAAAATATTATTTGAATGTTGCGGATACCATGAAATGAATTGTTTGTCAAAATTACCGTGAATTTTGATTTATCGTAATTAATCTTTAATTGTAATTTTAAAGATAAGTTGCCAAAGTTTTTTTATGAAATCTCGACCGCGATTGTTGGCTGGATATTTTCTCCTTTATGAGAGCCGCGCAGAAGCAACCCGCAGTTAGTTGGAGAGCGACGGACACGGGGGATGGTACATGATATGCGCGTGCCCAAATGGAACATAACACACACGCAAGGCGTATAATTGTGGTGGCGGTTTTACCAATGTCAATTGGTCAATCCTGGAAATGCGCCTGCCTTGGGCTGAAAAACTTTGTTTTAGTGGTGCCATCTCTTGGTCCCACAGCTAGTGATAAAAACAAATAAAACAAAAGAATAGTCATCAAATTACAATGTAACATTATCGTAAACGTGTTACTATTTATTAAGAACTCGCTAAAACGGCATTCGTCATAAAAAGCAGTGCTTACGATGGATGGTTTGTCAATACATTTTAGCGCGCTTCATATAAAATTAGACAATTTTTAACATACAGGATATTCTCAGAAATTACCAAAAAGTGGAATATTTATCTAATATTTTAAAAGAGTAAAAATGAAGATTTTTTCAGATTCAAGATTTTTTTAATAATTTTTTTTTTTATAAAAAACATTGTTTTTAGTCAACAACAACAAACCATCACACCGTTTCCCCGTAGGGGTAGGCAGAGAGGATAGAACGCCATAACACTCTATCTTGGCATACAGACCTCGCTTTCTCTACATTCAGACATCTTCTCATGCATGCACGCCAATTATTCCTACTTTTGACATGTCCATCTTCAAGTATTTGATGGACTTGATCGTGCCATGTCTTTCTCGGTCTTCCTCGTTTTACGCATCCATCAACATTTGCATCGTAGATCCTTTTAGCCGTTCTTTCGCTGTCCATTCGCTCTACATGTCCAAACCAACGCAGCACCCCTTTCTCAATCATAATTTTGTAAAAAAGAATCCACCGATTAAACTAAATTTTTTAATACATATTCTTCAGCTCTCACCACTCTAGAAGTTTCCTATTTTATGGTTTTGAGTTATAATCTTGTATTATACACTAGTAACTAAATACATGTATTATAATTTAACAACAAAAATAGTGATTAAACAATAAATAAATGTTAAGTTACAATATGATCAATTTAAAACACATTACGATACCCAATATAAATAAATATGGATACACTAACATCATATCGCAGGGTAATTACTACAACTGGTAACTTCAAAATCAGCACTAAAAACACATATTTGTATCTTCCTCCTTTAATGCTACAAACAGACAAGTCGTGATTCATTCTTATTATATTACGATGATTTGAATGCACGACTCGACTATTTGTAGCATTCGCGGAGGAGGATAATAACATTTGTTTTTAGAGGGTAACTCACAAATGCTGACTTTGAAGATACACATTTGTAGTAATTACCCCGCGATATAATGACCCAGTAAGAAGAATAGTCTGTTATAATAATAATTTATATTAGTTCTAGGAAAATGAATTGTTTATTTACAGTAAGCTTAGGCTTCATCACATCTTAAATATTAGAGATTTCAAGCTGCCAATTTCACATGACACAGAAACGTTATCATGTTAGATATTTGTATATCATATTGTTCTTAAGCTTAAGTGAATTAAAAACACATTATGAGAATAAATAAAAAATACAGCATAAGAGCGTTGGTTCAACATTAAATTGCCTCGATTGTAAAATAGTGTAAAATTCAGGAAATTACATTCCAAAGAAATATTAGTATCCTAATACTATTACACCATGTCCTTGTCCAAACCCGGTGGTGCATTGGGCAATGCACTGGTACACTAAATGCAGTGCATATTGATCGGGTGATCAGTCTTACACTTTACAGTTCAGAAACAATGAAATATTGCAGTGTAAAACCACCTTTTAAATCGATATTCATTTAAGTTAGTGTCAACCTTCCCAGAAATCGAGCAAGGTAGGTGAATGCGCCAACCACTATACTGCGAGGCTAACTAATCTCCACAAATTTTCCTAATTTAGGATTTTTACCTGAGAGTAACCATCTAGTGGAAAACACTCGTTCATTCTGGCTCTGTTTCACACACAGAACTATATTCTCAATTCCCCTGGACACGAAGATAATATAACTGCAAATATTATCAGTTAAACAGGTTTAATATCTGTGAAATGGAACAGGGCCAATTTCAGACATGAAACTGGTGGAGTCCAGAGCACAGAACTTCTATGGAAGCAGGCCAGCTGAAGTGCCAGTCTGGAGCAAAGAAGCAGATGATTGAATGACTTCGTCATCAAAAATCAAAACATCGAAGTGTATAAATGTGTTCAACTATTAATTTGCCCTATAAAAAAAAAAATGTAGTATTGTTTTTAAATTTATGGTAATGTTTTTTTTTATTATAAACACACCGACATTATAAGTTTGACGCGATCTAGATTTTGTTTACTTTTGTATATTAATTACATAGAAAATATTTTTTTAATTTACATAATTTTAAAAACCTATTTTACTAAAAGGTTATTTGAAATAAAATTTATTGAATAATATTATATGTACATATTTTTCTTGCGAGTGTCTACTTGTTATGCTGTAGAGAATTTAGTGATCCTTCATTGATCTATTCATTTCAATAAGGTTCACTTTATACATATATGGTTGGTAGGAAGAAATTGCCGTGTAGCAATAAATGCGTGAAGTCCGTGAACCTAATGTCAGATTCTTAAAAAAACGGACACAGACATTTTGTTGCATTTTAGTTTTTGTTTTAGAATCGAGCACGGGACGTAAACTATATAAAAAAGAGATCTAATAATAAATAACTATATTTTGAATTTGCATTTCATCTGCCTTTGCAATTGGACAGCTTGATTTTTGAATAATATTTAAGTTGCGTGAGGCCCGAAGTAGAGCGAATATGATACATCAGTGCGATAAGGTAATTGGCACTCACAACAGTGTTGAAGAAGGGATGCTTGAGGGCTTCCTGGATGGATATTCGGCTCGATGGTTCCACAACCAACAGTCGTCGGATGAGATCTTTAGGGGCCTCTGGAATTGAGTTTCAAATTTCATTTTAAATAAAAGAGTATTTTTTGTCACAATTTGATTTGATGTGTTTGAAAGCTATAATTAATAAATTAGTGAAAAAATGGAAACTGTAGTTTTCAGAATACGGTACCTTAGGAAGATTTATTTAAATTTGTATTGAAAATACTACACGATCAGCGGAAAGTAAAAGTATGGAAGATTTGTGAGGCCAATGGATAAATTAATGAAATTAAGAATTCATACTTGTTGAGTTGACAAAACACAGTTTTTTCATGGACAACTGAATCATGGCATTTAAAAATAATGTTTAAACAATACTGACATAAAAACAAAATTTGCAAAGCTCTAGAAGTTTTGGTAAAAACAAATACTGTTTTTTCTATTTTAAAAAAATAAAATATTATCTATTGAAAACGTTTTGAAACTTAAATTATATAAATAACACTTTTATTATATTTGTTGGTTGGTAGAAGTTGCCATTTTTTGGCAACAAGCCCGCCAACGTAAAATTTAAATTATGTATAAAAAGTTGTTTTGTCAGCCTCGTGGTGTAGTGGTCAGCACGTTTGCCTACCATGCAAGAGGTCTCCGGTTCGTTTCCCGAGACGGTTGATATAAAATGTTTATTTAAAAGGATGTTTTCACACTAGAATATTTAATAGTCCCGGACTGGTACCTGAAGCGTAAGGCTGATGAAAAGTTTTGGTAAATTGATCTTTACTTTTAATCGTAAATTTTTTCCATTCACTTGAATTCATGCTATATTTTCTTTTGTTAAATTATCTACGAATTACTAGAAAAAAATAATCAATCCAAATATTTTGTATATATTCTGTAGCGGATTACGTTTATAAGGAAATAAGTAATATGATGTTTAAACCTGATACATCTGCCCACTCTGGACTGGTAAAGGAATATTTCCCTTCCATAATATTCCGCAGCATGACCATCTGCTTTCGGTGCCAAAATGGCGGACAACCAACCAACCTAAAATTATACATTCTGTTAGTTTTCATTTAGAAACATTTAAATAACACAAAAAGGTAAAAATAAGCAAAACTTTATGGAAATCATGACTCACTTTGAATTTAATGATGACATTAAAAAATTCGAACAAAAGGTTTGAATTTAATCCCAATGCATCTTGCATCTATAGATTGCAATACGGATTGGAATTTAAATACGTTTAAAAATGCAATATCTACATATTAACATGAAATGTCGAGAGTAACATATTTTTATTTCAAGTAATATGTTTTTAGAAGATGAGCTAAAGTGGAAAAGTGATGAAATATTTATTGAAAAGTACTAATCCTAAATTCAGTTTGTTAAAACAGCGAATGTCTATACTATTCTTGAGGGGTGAGTTATTTACAAAATCAGTATGTTATTATTTTTTAAATTATCATTTATCTTAAGAGATAGCAAGTTGAAAGGGCTTCATTTATAGTGATTTTGTTCCGAATATGTACATGTAACGAAAAGCCGTTTATCATAAAAGATTAAATTAAATTATAACAGGGTGAATAAGAGCTTTGTTTCTGAAAAAGTGTTGAGAATATCAAACATTTTAAACATTATACAGTGGAACTTCTATAATTGTCAAACACGTCATATCTCAATGAAAAATTTTTCTACCCGTATTTGTTAGTATTATTATTATTATTGACAATACACTGGCAGCTATTAAGCTGATGCCTGTATATCAAGTGTACACGGTTATTAAACATTATACATTGCTGTGTGCATCTAGTTAACATTCACTGAACTAGCACCAATCACTTTCTCGGAAAGGCCATTCCATTTCTCCACAACTCGGTTTGTCAGGAAGTTCTTCCTGGGGTTGGATGAGAAGGAGGTAGTGTTGAGTTTCAATGAATGACCTCTGAGATGGCGGTTTTCATTCGTAGTGAACATTGATTTCAACTTAGGTACATTATATTGCTCAGTTAAGATTTTGAACGTTTCAATCAAGTCACCACGCTGCCTCCGTTTTTCCAGTGAACTAAACCCAAGCTCCCTTAAGCGGTCCTCGTATGATTTATTTCTTAGAAAAACTATCATTTAAGTTGCTCTTCTCTGAACTTTCTTCAACAACTCTATCTTTTTTAAAATAGGGACTCCAGATTTGGTAGGCATACTCCAGGAGTGGACAAACATATGTTTAATAAATTTTGAGGAACAAATCTTTCGTATTTTATATTATAGTTTAGTATTTTCCGCATTCGGCTTCACTCCCACCACCGACACTGATGCTGCGACCCCATTATCAGAATACGAATTACTATTGGCTGTTTTGTTTTAACTCTTAGCAACAATAGTTAATAACAACCTTCCTCTTTCTCCACGTCTACCACTACGTATAACTATTTAGTACAATAAAGTTGAAGTTTACACATTTTTAAATTTTTGTACCATTTTTAAGAGTTGGAAACAGATTAATTGAATTCCAGATGTTCCTTACTGAGAATCTGCTTTCAAACTAAAGAATTATTATAGAGATAATGTACGCTGAGTCATCGAAAACAAATCAAACTAAACATTTTCTTTGTCTTGCTCTGTACCAAGATTTTGTGGATAGACAATTTTATTTGTGATCATCTTAGTAGAAAGACATTAGCTGAAAATTGCTGTCTCGACAGATCTTATTCATATTCTGAGAAATGGGGGGTCAGTGATAAATAAGCTCTCGACATCACTGCGACCTGAGTAGATCCATTGTGATGGGTCCCCGTTCTAGCCCTCCAAGCCCAGGTCGTTGAAGAGTCTGGCTATTGTGTGGAGCGCGATTGTTCTCATTTAGCTGAATCCAAGCCCAGATCACATTGAAAGCTCCAATCATAAAAGTTACGCTTTTAACAAATTTCACAGCCATTTTTGTCCCGCGGATGATGGTGAAAACATATTAATTCCGACAAATGTTTAATCAAATATGTTTTTAGAGTAAGTATGTATTTACGGATGAACGATATTTTAAACTTACATATGTTTTATATATAACAACAAATATAATTAAAAATGTTTTATATTAATGACCAAAACTACACAGGAAAATAGGTATGTAGTAATATGCGAAATTGAATGAGTGTATTTGAGTCTAGAATGGAAAGAGAAATGAAGAAAAAGTGCTTCAGCTCATAGTTGCTGTTAGTAATAGCGAGAATGATAATGAATGGAGGGTGAAATGTAGTTATTTTTAATAACCTTATACTATTTACTTACAAGGTAAACATGATGACACCACAAGCCCATCTATAAATCAAAATTTACTCGTTATAATAATTAAGATACAGTTTATATTTACATCTGATGATGGGTAATTCTGAATACCTGACACTTGTTCTAATTTATATTAAACTCGCGGGTGGCGTATTTTATTCAGTTATTCCATAAACAAAATGCCGAAACAATAAATAATATTATAAGAAAATGTGTTTGCCATCGTTGAATGGACTGAACAAGTCCGATAATAAATAAATAAATACATTATAAATTTCATTTGAAGAAAATACATAAATTTTAACAATCATTTCTTTGTATTCGGGTTGGAATACATGACCAATTCTTGCTAAATGATAGCATCATGGCATTTAATATGAAAAAACATGTCCACATTTGAACTACCACTGCGCTGCCTCAAGCAGACATTATTTTAAAGAAAAGTACAACTAATGATTTGTATTCGCAGATTTTACAATATTAACATATTAATTTGTTTATACATGTCCAAAGTTACATTATCAGTAAACAAAGCAACTTGTAAGGTCAAACCGCACTAGAGCGGCACTGGGCGGCAGTGGCGAACGGTGATTTTATTGACAGGTAAGCTATAAAAAAATATCATTTATTTGTATCTACATAGTAGGTACATAATATAATGTGAGTGATATATACTATGAATTGCAATTTTTTCTGTTATTCTGTGTGATACAACAACTCTCATCTATGAAATCAACTCAAACGACGTAACTTCGTGATATATCATATTGTGTAGCTATATTATCCATTAATTTAACACATGACAATACGAAAATACAAATGAACATATAATAAATTGATTTTTGTACTTACAAGTCTACTTCCATTCCATAACCGGGTGCATCTTCAAACATGTTGGCTCTGAGTGTCTCCGGTGCCAAATACCCGGGGGTTCCGCAAAGCTCTGTATTACAACAGCAACGGACGGTTGTTATGTGATAAAGTGACAGCATGATTCTTCCAAACAATTAATAGCAATTTATCAAAATATAATAAAATAATCACTTTACAAAAACACGGAAGAAATTATCGTATGTTAATAGTCTTCTATATGTCATTTGAGATTTAAATAAGTCTTTATCAAGTCACTACAGAACAATAAACATAGAGTTCATTTCGAAAGCGGACTATTGCCAAAATATGGAAAATCAAGTTTTATGTCACATCATGTAGATTTGGAGACGCAAATCATGTATATAGATATATTTAATTATAGCAAAAACACACTGATTGTTTTTTTGAATGAACTATTTACAATATGGATAAAAAAAGGTATATAAAAAAACTGACTATTTCCAGGAATTAGTCAGTTTTGGGAAAACTTCAAAATAAAAAGGTTTTATCTTTGAAGCACTAACTTTGTGGTTATTTATTATAAAAAAAAAAAAAACAACTCTGTTTTTAATCATTTAAAAAAAAAAAAAATTACTGTCCAGTTTCAAAGCTATACAAGCTTCTTTATCTAGGTATACTGAACTAATGAATTATATTCTATCAATATAACTAATAAATCACGTCTCTTTGTCTTATAAGGATGGAAAGATACTTGATTTATTAGTTCCATACGAAGCACAATATTGATAGAAAAAAATAGAATAGAATTCATTAGTTAAGTATACCTTGATAAAGAATCTTGTAAAGCTTTGAAACCGGTCGGTAAAAAAAATAAGTGGTTAAAAACAAAGTTGTTTTATTTATTTTATTTTATTAAAAAGATTTTCTCTAGTATTTATTGGTGCATTTAGTCAGCTGGCTTATTTATTTATTACTTATTGTAATTTTAAAATTACAAAACTTTAAAAAAATCCCAACGATGATAATATGACACATAAAATTACTAAAAAAATTGGCGTAATTTGATAGCCCATTAATAAATAAAAAGAAATAACCACTGAACATCTTCATTTACATTGAATTTAAGTTTAATTAATTTTGAATGACACAAATCTTGAAGATGAATATGTCAAAACCACAGTACAAATGTAAAGATGTGAAAACCCAATCAATATTCAAGAACTGTCTTGTGTATGTAACTTTTTTTAATGTCAATGGCTCCAAACGCCCAGTACAACTAAATTAAAAACAATATTTATTAGAATCTGAGCAAACGTCTACACTGATAAATTCTCGAAATTCACATTATCAACAAGGCTAGATAACGGCGGTTATTTAACATTTAAAAAAAAATAATTTAATTAATGTTTTAAGCGTCATTAAACTGGAATTTGGTGGTGAACTCTTGGCAATGAAAGCGGGTAAAACGCGCACAACTTTTTACAAAGTATTTAACCGAATAGTAGAACAAGTTGTGAGAATTCAGTCACTTGTCTGTCGGTGTGACCTTCAGATTGTGTTCCCCGGACTGTTGTAAAATCAGCAGGGCGTATAGCTTTATGGCTGTAAGACTATACCATCACAAGTTACTATTGTTCAGAGTAATATGATCATAAACATATTGCGACAAACATGAAGAATATTTTACAGAAGGGAATATAGAAGTGTAGGCATCCACAGGGCTTATGACCCGTCATTGGCTGGTTGGCGCAGTTGTGCTCCAACCTTCCGACTTTGTCTTTGACTCTGTCTGGGAGGGCGGCTTTCCACTTACGCCGGGAAGCTTGACTGCGGCAGACGCGGGTGACGAACCAGCGCACAAGCACGTGGTAACGCGTACGTTACAAATAATTTTAATGAAATATTCTTATATAGTATAGGTTCGTGTCACTCGAGCCCTGCAAATCTAAGAGACTCTTTATTACTGGGAGAAAGAATATGTACTTTCTTCTTAGCAAAACAATATCTGTTTATCGTTGATGCAATGCAATCCATTACTGCATATGTAACATCACCGCCCAAGTCATCAAGATACGCCATTCGGCGGTAAATATATTCAAACATTGGTAGCAAAAACAAAAAAAAAATTATCTAATTATATAACTTCAAATCACTAAATAACTTTAACAGTGTAAGTCGCTCTCAAAGCCAAGAGCTACTCTCTTTTTTGGAAAGTTACAGTTTTAAGATTAAGTAATATATAAAATTAGATAATAATAAAAAAAAAAAACATCTATCATTTTATGAAACTATATTAATAAAAAATAAAAAAAAATTTAAAGTAAGATTTAAAAGTAAAAAAAAAAAATATTGTCATAATTTTACTAAACGCATTTTTTTTTCTTTATCCTTTAAACTGGTCGAATTTGACCATGTTTTCAGGATGTCCAAATGTTTGCAGACAGGCTGGATTTTCCTCTCTAGGGACCAGCCAATGACAGGTCATAAGCCCTGTAAATGCCATGACTTCCATATTTAATTATTTTTATTTTTTATTATTAATAAAACATATAATACAAAAAGTACATATTATACTCCCAGGAGTTATTAAAAAAACTCATTTGGGACCGTACATAAAAAAAAAACATTTTTGTGACAATATATAATATCATACATAGTTAATACATCCGAAATAGTAAGAAAACATTATATATGAAACATAAAACACAGTACTTTACACCATCTATAAATTACATTAATAATTATCACTATCAAAAAGATTTCCTTCTTAAAAATGTTTTCCCCTCTGTTGCAACATATTTAGATCTGGTTAAATTTGTCTTATGCGGTGATGGATTTCCGTTGACAATACAGAGTATCATAATATGATATTATTATTTATTTATAGAAATGATTATTCTTGGATTCCTCACCAAAGAGTTTCTCTCCTGGGTGGAGGACCTTGGCGAAGCCAAAATCGGTAATCTTGACATTGAGTTGGTCATCCAGTAGAATGTTTTCCGGCTTCAGGTCCCGATGTACTATGTTCTTACTGTGGACGTACTGCATACCCTCAAATACTTGTCTGAAAGCAATATTAAAAAAATAAAATAAAAACTGTAATTTAAAAGAATTTCCATTTCTAGAATGATGAAGAATGAACCAGAATCATGGACAAGTGTCGGTTGAGCTGATAATTGGTTCAGATTCTATTTCAGCAAATAAACCGTATGCCGGCAAGAGCTCGCGTATTTTGACATCGTGTAATTGTCACGTCTGGCACACTGTTGTGTTTGCTGCACTACTTCACGGGTTTCCGATGCTGCTGCACCAATAATCAATGACTTCCGCTACGACTTCAAGTCAGTGACAGCTCTCAGGTAAAAACCCTTAAAAAAAGGATTTAGGAGAAAAAAGACGGCTTCGTAATATGGTTGTTGGCGTATTTACCTACTCTACTAGAGGTGTTGGGGTCAAGTTGTCAGCAAATATTTTTTTTAAAGATTTACCGGATGACATAAAACCAGCATTTTATACAACCAATAATATAGGAAGTATACTAAAAAAACACTAATCAAAGTACTGATAAATTAGATCGATCAGGCATTTACAAGTTGATGTGCCATGACTGCAAGTCATTTTATTTAGGAAAAACATCACATACTTTTAAAACTGGAGTTAAAGAACATATGAGATGTCTTAAAAACAATAATTTTTCTGAGTTTGCTGAACATATCCTAACAAATAGTCACTCATTCAACTTTGAAGATGGCATCGAAATTTTACATACAAACAAAAAAAGATATGCACTTGATTATTTTGAAATATTGGAGATTAGAAAGGCTGTAAATAAAATTTAAATATTATTAATAATCAAATAAATCTTAGTAATAGTCCTATTTTAAATATGTTCCCTCTCCCTAAATCCACACACAAACCCCCTCTTCTCTCTACTCCCGTAGCCACGCCCACTCTACCCTCACTGTGAAAATTTTATATATGTTATGTTAGTATGTAATTAACCCTGAAGAAGGCATAGTATTGCCGAAACTAGTTGGTTGTCAAATTATAAAAGTAAAAGTGGTACACAAAATGATTTTATTTTAATATATTACACATTTTTACTGTTGATTTTCCATAATTTGTAAAAATAATCATATAATTTATATCTGTTATAGCAAAATACGGCTTCATTAATAAAAAAATTAAGAGAGATATATCAAGTCTTGTATACTTGCGCGAAGGGTTAAAAATGTGGTTTATCAGTGCAATATTTCATCAGCAAAGTAGTGAAATTGAACATAGTTATGCAGAAAGCAGCCAGCTATAGAAAAGTGAAACTGAGATAATAGCACTTTTATAAAAAGAGTGTATAATCAAATCTACACAACAGTATGACGTGTTTTTTACTTTGGCAAATGATAAATAATGAATACATTAAAGTTTGTAAGTGAAAATTCTTTATGGCAGTTCATTGTAATTTATTATATAAATAAAAGAGGAGTGATACTTTAATCCACAAATTTAGAATATTACTATACCTGTTGTAATATATTTTTACTAATGACTTTTTACCCTTTGTTTTACAGAAATCATAATTGAAAAAAATCACACTCACGAAGGATGGTACACTAAAAATAAAATACTTAAACTCATTAAAATAGCATTACATCAACTCATTAGTTAACCCGAATTTTTTTTGATAATGATCCTTAAGATAAAAATAACTTTATTTAATTTACTTTCATATAATTTTGAATTCTCTATCCTTACCTCTGTTTTGTATAAATACATTGAACTCTCTAATGAAGATAACAGTCTCGAAGATGTCGCGAAAGCGTTGAAACCGATCACTGGATATTCCAAATTTGTGGATTAAAGTATCACTCGTCTTTTATTTATATAATTTTAAAAAAATTAAAAAATTAGTTTTTTAATATTACAAACAAGAATCTAATTATGTATTTGACCAGTTTTAAGATTTTTTAAGTACCGTTAGATTTTTCTAGTGCTGTGGGTGTTTTACGCAAATTGAGAAATGCCGTTTTGTTATCGACACTATTTTCAGAAGGCGACTATTACAGTTTTATGTATGAAAGCGGTCTGGCTGTTTTTGGCAGAACATAGAATTGACCTTACTGCACACGAGAACAGCAATATCTCATTTTCTCAAAGTTGTGGACTGGCTGCTTTCTGCATAACTGCGTTCAATTAAACTTTTGCTAAATTACTATTTAAAAAATCAATAGTGAGTATGCAAAAGTGAAGAGACATTGGTCTTTATTTAGTTTCGTGAAAGGGCGGGTGCATTCAGCGTACTGAAATATTTCACTGTCCTTAGACTGGCACTGGAAGCGTCATGTAACTGATGACCGATGCAACGGTATGCAACATTTGGCGTGCCGACGCAGTGGCACATGCACCATCGGACCATTTTGAGTGCAAGTCTTTTTGCATTTAAACAATCACTTAAATAAACCAGGATCCGTAGTCTAACAGAAACTAAAAATTAATCTTCAATTAAAAATAATTATTCACCAAAGCAATTGCAACAAAACTAACTGCAATCTGACATGTTCAGTACTCGATACAACAGATAAAATTAAATATCTTGGTGTATACATAGACCAAAACTTAAAATGGAAAGACCATATTAGTGAACTAGTTAAACGTATTAGAAAATGTATATACACATTTATTAGATTAAGGAATATTTTTAAAATAGCTTATTACTCAATTGTACAATATTTGTTACAATATGGTATTGTTGGATGGGGTGGTGATATGCCAATATATTAAACCCTATTAAAATAGTGCAAAGATTATTTATTAAAGTAATTTTAAAGAAACCCTCAACATTCAATACGGAAAGTCTATATAAATTATTTAAAGTTCATACAGTAGACACTATTTATAAAATAAATTCCATTATACAAATTTATAAAGAAAAAATAAAAGAATTTGAGATGAATAAGTCACTTAGATGCCAAAATAATATTGAAATCCCTAAATTCCACACAAGTCATGGTCAAAATAGCTTTGTCTTCGAAGGCCTCCGTGGTGTAGTGGTCAAGACGCTTGACTCACACACGGAAGGTTCCGGGTTCGATTCCCGGTGAGAACACAAAAATTAAATGTGATTTTTCTTAAGCCTGGGTGTTCTGTGATATAATTCACCACTGTAATTGGGCTTCTTGGCCTGTTGTGGTGCAAAAAAAAAAAAAAAAAAAGGTATCAAAAATTACAATAAACTAAAAACTATTAAAACTAATATATCTATTAATCAATTTAAAGTAAATCTAAAGAATTCTGTTTTTATTTATATATCCTATATTTTTGTTTTTTCTCATGTACTCGTATATTCAAAATTATATAAACTCTAATAAATAAACAACTATAAGAGTGTAAGTCACCCTCCAAGCACAAGAGTTAGTCTTTTTTTGGAGAGTTACAGTTATAACATGTACTAGATGCATAAAAGTAAATATGTATAGAATAAAAAAAAAACATGTATCATTTATGAAATTTATTAATATTTTTTTTTTTTAAATATCTACAAAGTAAAATTAAGTTTTCAGTATGAAAAATAGAATATGTTTATAATATTTTTTTCTAAACATGTTCAATTACAGGTTACCGACCAAGATACTTTGAATTTTCCTACAAATATACAAATTTTCGTACATAAATATCAATGTTAGTTTATGCTGCCTCGATATGTACCGATGAAGATAGCGATCATAATTACGGCCCGGATCTTGTCTCGAGGTCGTTATCTTTTTCTTTTGACCTAGCATTAATTTTTAAGTAGAATTTTATTTTAATCGTACCTGTATGTAAAAAAAAAATGTATTTTATTAAAACTAAATGGACCGAATGAATAAATAAAATAATAATGTGAGTAATGTGATAAAATGTTTTAATAAATAAATATATAATTAATAAATATAAATAACGGTTATTTATTTTTGTGATAAGCGTGTAAACTTCATGCTTGGTTTCATTGCTGACGTATTTTGTTATCAATAATGTTTTTAAAACATTGGGAAACACAAATATGGCAAGTCTCTATATGACTAATAGCGCATAAATAATAATAGCGCGTGTTTCAAAATATTATTAAATCATTCAAGGATGCTAAAGAATTTTTGAAAATGTATTTTATGAAAAGTGATATATACAGGGTGACTGGCACTAAACCCGTCATAGCAAATTCGCACATAGAGGAGGTTATTTGCTAATTATTAAATCATACTTTTCCTAGCTAAAGTTTTATCGTTTGGGAGATATGTGAATTTTTATACTTTATTGAGATTTTTCCAAAATTTGACCTTCAAGCATTAAGAACTTTAAGTTTTTTATTGTTATCAAAAACATTTTTCACTTTGTGGTATGACATTTTACACTTATTTGTCAGATCTACCTGACGATGAGGTAGTAACCTCGAAACCGGTTGAAGTGTAATTAAAAAAATTAAAGTGGTTTATACAAATTTATAAACAAATACGTTTAAGTTTTTTCATTATTTTTATATTTTTTTTATTATTTGTTGGTAGTCATATACATTTGTGATAAAATATGTCTGAATTTCCCTCAAATTAGGGTTAAAAAATGAGATATTACGCTTTAAAAAAAAATACTTGAAAAAAGAACTTTACGATCAAATTCAACCTGAAATTTAAAAAAAAAATACAACGGTGTTTCAATAATTTATTCTACTCTAAGTTAGTTTAGTTCTTTCCCCTTTTTTTAAATTTATTTTGTAACCCTAGTTTGAGGGAAGTTTTGACGTATTTTAATCACAAATGTTTATGACTACCAACAAATATTTAAAAAATACTAAAATAACAAAAAAAAAAATAAGTTCTGAATGCTTGAAGGTCGAATTTTGGAAAAATCTCAATAAAGTATAAAAATTGACATATCTCCCAAAATATAAAAGTTTAGCTAGGGAAAGTTAGATCCAATAATTAGCAAATGACCTCCTCTATATGCGAATTTGCTATGGCGGGTTCAGTTCCAGTCACCCTGTGTACAGCAATGAATAATATTTGTATGCATAATGTGCAGCCTAAATACAGATCAGGAAACTATTCATCTCCAGAAAATCATTGTCAGCACGGAAGATCTTCAAATGAAAATAAAAAGAACTCCTCAGTACTTTATAGTAAATATCGACGTAAGGTTACCAAGCGACATGTAGCAACTTTAGAGAAGAGCCAATTAAACTTTTTTCGTTATTTTTTTTCATTAACAGAAAAAATCTCATACATACGTATTACTTTGGTATGATTCCTACATAATTTAATATGAGATTCCTTATTAATTAAAAGAAAAAAAAACTTTAATTGGCTTCTCTGCAAAGTTGCTATAAGTCACTAGGTAACTTTTTTCTTTCCAGCGTCGATATTAATATATAAATAATAATAAAGGTAATTAATAAATGTATTTTATATGTATGTGTGTAAAATAAACCTGTTTTAAAGAATTGTGTCCAACGGAAAAGTTTTCAAACTTAGTGGGTAAGAAAAATTATAATATGTTACTAAATTTAATCAATAAACGCTATTCTGCAGCACTGAAAGTAAAATCAGATTTCTACTGTATCGTGTACTCGCACCCAGGGGTGCATAAGGCACTGTATTGGCACTCGAATTGCGGTGTTACTTGATAATCTATTACATGAAGGTAAGGTGATTAGTCTTACGCTACATATGCCAGTTCAGAGGCAATGAGGAAGTTCAGTGTCTTCTTTTTATTTTTTTATTTGTTAACAGACTATTAAACCTAACAAAAAATATTTTATTTTAATATATCGTATTATCAGCGCTATGATTTTTAAAAGTTTTGTAGTTCTGAAATAACTCCGCGTGTGACGTCAGAGGTTGTTCTCTGTTAGTTCTTCCGATTGGCTCGTTTACGGTAAGCTAACCGGATATCCTACACAGCTCTCATATCATTGGTTGGTTCTTATGAACCAGTGATGTCAGTTAAAATAGTGCATTTTCATTAAAAAAATATTTTTTTTGTAAATTTTCAAGAAACTTTGCCATAAAATTTAATGCTCTAATTTTTACCGCGCGCAAGAAAACATTTTTTGTATCCAATTTCCCGTAGGGCTGAAGTTCCTCAATGAATATTGCGGTGGAAAATCACCATTAAAACCAATGTTTTGTGTCGACCTCGCCAGGAACCTCGAGTATTTGAAATTCTCTGTCTATTTCATACGCAGAATTGTACTCTTCACCCGTAAGGACACGGACGGATGTAAACAGAGGGTGAAATAAAGGATACAATACTTTACTATAAACATGTGCATACTCTGAAAATATGAATAGTATCTTTTGAGTATTCCTCGGGATTATCAGAAAACAGAAGATTCTGAATGATATCAGAGTATTGAGAGTCGCAAAATATTGAATATTGTGATTTGCATGCAAGAACGGGTTCTGTGAATATTTTATAACGAATCAAGTTAACCATTTTACGACTTACAAGAATGTGGGCAATTCATAATATTATTATTTCTAGATGAATAATAATATTGCTCCCATACGATTCCAATACTAATGTTAGTAAACTTATGAATAAATCACCTAAATCACTAAAGACCAGATGAATACAATAGTATGCACGTTTAACCCCTTTAATCCTGGCCTATTTTCCGTAGAATGTGTGAAAAATAAATAAAACGGTTGTATGTATTTTTCTTCACATCTCAGTACATATTCGAGACTGATCTATTTATGGTCACTGGTTATTCCAAATTTGTGAATTTAAGTATCACTCATTTATTTCTATAATAAATAATAAACAAACTATCCTTACATCGAAATTCTTAAATTTACAAAAAAGTATTAGGTTTTTATTTTTTTTACCCCTTTTTTGGCAGGGGAATCTAAAAAGCGTTCTGTTAATATATTACTTAAGATTTTAATCAACCAAAAATACCCCCGGAGTATCAGAAAAACTATCATTATTCAAAGTAAAAATAGTAATAATTTAAAACTCATGGCTCTTAGTCCCTATATTGCAGTAAAATATTCCCGTAAAAAACAGGTAATATCACCAAAAATATATTTACTCAATATATTGTAATGACAATATTTTGAGTTTGTCGAAATTGTGGACAAAAGACTGGATTTCGCCCAAGCAGTTATTAAAATTAACTAATTAAAACAGAGATGGAGAACATTTTAGAAAATGAAATTAAAAAAAAAAAAGAACTACTTTGAAACGTCACAGGTTCACGTAGCATGTGTTAACAATAACCAATCAATTATAGAGTTGTGATATATTTCCGGTTTCCAGGTAGCTATGTTTTTCGAGGTTAAGTGTGTTTTGATAGGTACAGAGTCCTACTTTTAAATGTCAGGAAAACTCACAGACTTAACTAACAGGCGGTGTAATTTAAAAATTAGAAAACTTTAAAAAAGCAAAGCAATGAAATACAATACATAAAAATAATAGAATAGAAACTTTGGTGATCGAACAAAGTTTTGGTCCGGTTTTGGCCAATAAAACTTAACTTAAAAACTTTACTTCGGCTCGGTCAAAACCTGCGGTCTGGATGCATCAGACTACGTTCGGCTGTATTCAGGTGGAAAATTAGCACAATTTGAGATATTGGATTGCAGTCCATTAAAATAATTAGTTGATGTATTGTCATTGCCTATCGTAAAAAATAAAAATGAGACTGATTTTATGATTTACTTTGCTAATGTTAGTAGTTGTAAGATCTTTCACATTAGTATTTTTGTAATTTCTTTATAGTTAAAAAGGTATAGTTCCTATAGTGAACATTGAAGAACTGTTACATATAAGATTTATGTACAACATTACAAGGAACTATTAAATTTATGCCTTTCATTTCATTGTGTATTTTATTTAACACTTATTTTAATGAACACGTAAAGTTTAACAATAAAAACATATAATTTTGGGCGTTTTGAAGTGACCTTTTAAAACTAATTTGAATAAGTTTCCGTGTCAGCTGAAACTTGAACAAAAAAAGTCACTAACTTTTTTTACTTACTTTGATAGTCTATTAACAAACATTTTTTTTAAACCACTGAACTTCCTCATAATTAATTTATAATTAAAAGTAACACTATTTTTAAATTTTATTTAAAACACCCTGGAAGTACTCTCTTGGTAACAAGTAAAGGGATTATTTGAAATATTAAAAGATTATCCAATATTATAATTATTCATCAGACATTGGCATAATTAGCAAAATTTATGCGAGATATTCCAAATACATATTTTAAATGCATAATGTAAACAGACATTAGCAAATGTACTAATACATTATGAGGGATCATTATTTTCAGCTTGTGTACATAAACAAAAAAAGCTTATGTAACGAGATATGCTTAATATTGCATAACAGAAATTAATAATATTGCTATATATGTACATACATAAACAATATAACACCTGGAAACAGAATTTTAAAAGCCAAATCATTCTCAATACATGTGAAGATAATTATTGTTAATGGCAGTTTTTTTATAGCTCTGATAATATTATTTTATTTACCAAATAAAACAGATATATTACGATTCCCTTATTTTTTAAATTAATTAATAATAATGATAATTTTCTGTACAATCAGTTTAATTGCAATTTTTTTTATCAAATTATTCCGGTTCATTACAGCTAGCATACCACATACAGCACACTGCAGCTGAGGACTTATGTCTCATTGGCTGTGCCCGCATACAAAGAAAAATTGCTCATTTCCAAGTGAGAAAAAGCTCTCTGTAATCTGGTAGCCTTGGTATCTTTGTGCTGAAATAACGTAATTCAAAATTACATACCTGATATTGTAGATTATTTGAATGAGGCAAAAAAGGAACTGAATTCTGCACTGACGGGGATTAAATTGATTGGACATTATCAATTTGCCGAAAAGATTACAAAACTATTTAAAAGCCTCAAAATTCTTCACGGAAGCCACCACGTATGAATATTCTATAAAAGAGCTATGGAAAGTAGCGAGAAGCTCCATTCACTATTTATAGAGAGAGGTAAAGGGACAAGACCACTAGATCTATTCAGGAGATTGATTATGATATCAGGAGCAACACAAATCTGGTTTATTAGGAACAACATTCGTTAATTTATTGTGTATGCAGACAATTGGTAGAACTTGAACTTGAAAATAAAGTAGAATTACAATCCAATAAACTTGTTTTATTTTGGATACATTACCAAACATTCGTTAACTTTAAGTATATTAAAGAATGTGTATTATTGTAAGAAAATTATCCAAAGAATGATAAATAGTAATGATTATAAAGCATTTAAATTAATAAAATGAAAATCATCAATAATTGTGTTTTGTTTTCATCTTATTTCCCATGCTGCTACTGTGGTAGTAGATTTATTTATTTTTATATCATTATTTTATTTATTGATCAAATAATCCTATTGTTAATTGTATGATTAAATGAATCTAAAGAGTTAATATAAACATATTCCTATGCAGTTGAATCCAGTCCTTGTCTACAAAATTTGGACAAACTCAAAATATTGTTGTATTATTAAATAAATTCTCATATTTGAAGATTTCAAAAGATGTGAAATAAATAGCTATGTTTTAATAGGTTACCAGAATGGACAGTTTTGCCCTCAGAGTAATAAATCTCTAGAGAAGCCCTTAAGCTCTTTTGCATAGAACAAAAGAGTTCCAACTTTTTGGTTTGATTTTAGTTTGGTTTTAGTTTTGTTTTTAGTTTGACAACAAACGTGTAATGTACGGTTTCGCTTTGCGTTCGCAATTCTCAACGCAAGTCCTACGGCCCGTTGTATTGCTATAATCTGTAGCTAAGTTTGTGGTCAATAATCATAGAATGGTTTTGCTTCGTATGGGCGACTCTATTAGATTATTACTGTAAGGTTTTGCCTAAATCCTTACAATGCCTACATGAACAAAATTCAATTGCGTAATGTAAAAAAATATAAAACAAAAACATATCATGAAAATAGTTATTTAATTATTTGAGTACAGCTGCTAACTATGTATGATAGGTGCCATAAATGTCAAGATCCGAGGATTATGTAAAGCTAAGACAGGCATTATCGACAAAACCAAGAAAGGAGTGCTATTTGGTTTGGACATGTAGAGCGAATGGACTGAGCGAAAAAATGGCTAAAAGGATTTACAGTGCGAATGTTTGTGGATGCAGAAAACGGAGAGATATGGAGAGATATGGTTCATTTCATTCATTCATTTTTTCATTTTTTTTTGCACCACAACAGGCCAGGAGGCCCAATTACAGTGGTGAATTACATTACAGAACAACTAGGCTTGAGAAAAATCACATTTTAATTTTTGTGTTCTCACCGGGAATCAAACCCGGAACCTTCCGTGCGTGAGTCAAGCGTCTTGACCACTACACCACGGAGGCCGCCATGGTATGACTGTTTAGTAAATAACAGCATTTACCTATATTATTCCTGGCAGATTACCTTTCTTTCCCATCCTTCCCTTGACCCATCCTTATGGTACCTACCTTACATCAAGATAGAAGAAATACAAAATTAGACAATTTGGATTTCGAACAAAACAAACAGCATTTTTGACATTACACAATGAGATTGAATAAAATTATTAGATTCGTCGGGCGTTGTTGTACAAATTATCATAAATCGTTACATAATTCATAGTGAATTTCATCATCCAGTGCCCGAACTTTAAGAACATTCTCATCGTAACAACGGTAGGTCCATTTCCGTGTTCCATTCCTTTCTTAAAATATTTTCCACCTTTTACAAAACTGAATGAAATTAGTTTTTTTGCTAGAGTCCGCTTTTCGTTAACAATGACCAAATTCAACAAATACTTGGACATGTCAAAAGTCAGAATAATCGTTGTGCGTGCATGACAAGATGTATTGATGCAGATGAAGCGAGGTCTGCACGCAGACACTGTAAAGTGGCGTTCCATCCCCACTGTCATATAAGAGGGTTTTTTATGCAAATGACAAAATACACATCCGATATCTATGGGTGTCGACTCTACGTTGCAGTTTAACATTCTGGTGACGCATCAATCACTTAGCCTTCTTACTGCCGATGAATAAGAATAGAAAATAAATTATTTTGAACATAAGTACCTCATGATGTAACGCGTCTTCTTCTCCGACAGGGTAACAACGGAAGTAAGATAGTCAAATAGCTCTCCATTTTTGCAGAGTTCAAACACCAGGAAAATGAAGGTGTCCGACTCGAATGAATCTTGTAGTTCGACTAGAAACAAAAAGCAACAAATAAAATCAGGAAAAAACATATAAAAACCAGACCGAGGGTTATTTCAAGAGGTGCAGAAATGCTGGCTTATCTCCCTTGGTTCTAGATTTACCGCTTCCTCCATTCTTGAAAGTGTTTTTATATATTTATTTTATTTGTGTAACAAAAGGTTTGTGGCTTGTATATTGTTGTGTTATATTTAGTTATAAAGATGCTAAACTTGCTTTGTTTCCTTGTCGTGTTTAATATGTGTTTTTAAAAATAAAATAAAAATATTTGAAAAATTACAGCAGGGATGGAGAACATTTTAGAGAAGGGAATACGGAAGTCTAGGCATTTACAGGGCTTATGACCTGTCATTGCCTGGTTTAAGGGGCCACTTTAGACACTGTTACATTCACCATTCTGTTTATGTTTAAACATCTACATTTCCTCAACTCTTCCATCTGTTGACTTTTGTTTAAAGTCTAAAGGACAGGACTTTATGACAATAGCAATTTGTTTAACGTGTATGTGTCGCTTCTGCGCATTTTTTCTACCGAAAATGGTGACTGAAAAGTTTTTTAAAAATCTATTTCAACAGAGAGGGAAAACATTTTTGAAATGGCTGGGCCACTAAAACCAGCCAATGACAGGTCATAAGCCCTGTAATGCCTAGACTTCCATATTCCCCTATCAAAAATGTTTTCCATCTCTGTTGAAATAAATTTAAATATGAATAACTTCCAAGGGAGGAAATCCAGCCAGTCTGCAAGCATTTGGACATACTCAAACATTGTTGAAAAAAAATATTTTTATTGTTTAATTTGTCCTTTAACAATTCCAATACATCTTGGTATAAAATAAATAATATTTTTCGTGTTCACACGAGGACAACGCGGCTGCATCGTGGGGGTAATCATTGTTCCACGGAGGTAGCCTGCCCGTCTATTTTCATGACAATGTCTCGTCCTACAAATCGCTGTTTACACGTGGACAACGTTCGAGTCCTAGGACAGAACAATATTGTATCGAATATTTAAAATACTGAAAACAGCCAGTAAATTACTTCAAATGGCTGATCCAATTGACATAAGTAGGATGTGACACAAGACGAGCGATGAACAATATTCCACTTGGCAAGAAAACACAAATGTATTGTGTCGCTTGCCAATAGTATTTTTATTAACAGTCGCACATAAGGAAAATTCTCTAATGAATCAAAGGGAAATGTTGTGTTTTGGCTATTTTGTTTGAAAGAAAATTCTGGAACATGTATCAGTAATGTGTTGGATGAGTGCCAGATGGAGTTTTACTGAGATTGGATGAAAGAAATGTCATTTTAAAATTTGAGTGATGAAACTGATAGCATCAAATTATTAAACAAGCAGATGTTGGAAGTCAGTTTTCGTGGGTTGTCGGGAGAATGATAAAAGAGGCTTTTTAAAGGGTGTTATTCAAATAAAAAGATATAATAATGACTTTGGCCGCGTAATTATTGACAGACAAATCGTTGGCTGGATGCAGAACGGTGGTAACTGCATTTTACTAAAATTTTCAAGAGAGCAATTTAAAGCAAAATACATACTATTAAATGAAATACATTTAATGGTGGTGGTTGGTTAGACAGCTAATTGTGAAACTGGCGTCACGGGTTCGATTCCCGCCAGTTACAAGAAAGAAATCCAAGAAAGATTTTTTTCTCAGTGGTTCTGAGTGTTGTGGTGTTTTTCTCAACTTCCTTTCATATCTACTCTTTCCCACTTGCTGACAAGCCTAGGCTTAGTGGGTTATTCATTTTAAAAATAAAACTTTGAATATTTCTACACAAAGAAATATTGTCAGCAAAATATTGTCAATACAATTATAAAACTTATGCAGTGTAAATGTATAGTATGTGGCAGACATAAATACATCAGAAACTTTTGTGAATGTGATTAAAAATTGTTACTTATATACAACGTCATATAACTCAGCATCCAGCGAATTAAATGAACAAGTTATCAATAATCTCACGTCACATTGAGTTCTTCAGATATAAGTAGTCGTAATAATGTGCATCCATAAATAAATGCAGCAATAAAACTGACATTCTGCTTAAATTTTTCAAAAGAAAATTCAAATATTTAAACTTGAAATGATAGATCGGAATTTTATACAAAAGTATAGATTATTTGATGATAATTATAGCTGTAAATATTGGATTCATCTGTCAATAGCCAACAAATGAAAGACAAGAAAAAATATTTGTTAAAAATAAAAACAATTTCATAACATAAATGTATAAACCACTGCACAACTCTGCTCCGGAATATCTAAGGGAACTATGCGTTCCAGATGAACTAGCTGACAGGCGTCTCACACTTAGATCAGCTACGTCTACGGCGAGAGGAAAAGTTATTATACCTCTACGCAAACAGTGCACTAAATTTAGTGAACGCGCATTTGCGGTCGCAGGCCCTATGGCATGGAATGCTCTCCCAGCAGAGGTGCGAGGCTGTGAAAGTGAAGTGATGTTTCGGAATAAACTTAAAACCCACTTGTTCTCTAAATCATTTGAATAAATCCGTAGCACGTGACAACAAAATAAATTGTTTTAGTTAAATTACAATTTTAAAAGCTTCAATTAAATTTATTTATCTATAGAATCACTATGTAAAGCGCCCTTGAGGTATTATACTACGAAAATGGCGCTGTATAAGTTATTCATAATGATAATAATAATAACCTTACAGCGGGATGAAATGCAAGAGTGTCAGATTGTATCGGACATCGCCGCGCGTGCGATAATACAACATACAACACGGCCTGTGACGCGGCGAACGAGCGCCAAACGTTAGGCACCGACACCAAGCCGAGCGGCCCTTTTGCGGGCGCCCAGGCGGAGATGGTAGCTGCACGGGGAAAATGGACGGAATGACCGCGGAGAGACGGTCGAACCCCCGGCCGCGACTGAAGCTTCCCGAGTGGCCGCTAGGGCGACGAATGGCGCTCGGACGAGAGTGTGCGGTGCCAGTGTTTTTAGGTTAATATTTGTATATCATGTTTTTATGTTTATTTTCGGCTAGGAGTCTCGATTTGTAATCTAACTAGCTGCCCCTAAAATAAAGACGGTTAATTATGTCACTCGCAGGGGCAGAAGTTAGGATATCGAGACCCTAGCCACATATTTGTATCAGATTGCGGGGAATCAGACCCTGTCAAATCCTCTAAAACTCATGTCACCCTTTTTCTCAGTATGTGGGACCTTTCCCTGTATCATTTCTACATTAAATAAGATACGGGGAAGAGGCCTACATACTCCCTTTACATGTAAAACTCATCTCGAGGGAGTTATTTTATCTTATAAGCATACGTGTAAAAACAATATCTGAAATTGTCCAGCCAATAGGAGAGCGTGCTACGGCGTAAGCCGGGAAAGTCCGACCCCTTCTCGCTCTCCCTTGCGGCTTATGTATGCTGTCTCGTACCGTGCCCGACTGCGGCACGGTACAAATTACTTGATAGAACCTCTGTATTTTTATTGAATAAAGTGTGTATAGTGTATAACCAAGACTGCGTTTTTATTATATCTACGCCCTCTCCGCCTCTGATGTCGCCGCCTGCCCTTCTGAAGAAGAAAACTGAAGCCTGAAGAAAGCTATCACCCGATAGCCGGTCAAATAGCAGCTCCAAGCCACCTCCTATCTACAGTTCAACTGTATGCACGGCGAGGTGTCGTGTATATAGTTGTGGTCCTTCGAGCCGGATCGGAGCTGCTATACGGACGCCACATCCCAGTGGAAGATGACGCCTTCACTTCGCTCTGGAAAAGGCTCCGCCGAGAAAACCTCTGATGTCACCCCCCCTGCCGACGTCGTATCCACGGTGACGGGTACCGAGGCGTCGTCACAGGAGGTTTCCGAGGAGGACACCGTCGAACTTCTGCAGGCTGAAGTTGCGAAACTGCGCGCCGCCCTGAGGCGCTCTGAGAAGACACCGACCGCACCTGGACCCCCAATGGAATCTCCTAGGGCAGATGCGGGCCCCAGCGGACGAGCTGGGGTGGCAGAGAGACAAACCGGAGACTGGGTACGCCGCTCTTCGGACCCGATCGCGCAGATGGCTGCGGCGATCACCGAGATGGCCACCGCGCTACGTGGAGGATCAACGGGGAGCCCACGATCACACGATGGCGACGATGGAAAAATGGAGGCGCTGTTGGCGCGCCAATCTACGGCAAAGGAATTGCCCGCCTTCGAAGGAGACCCACTGGAATGGCCTGCCTTCAAGGCCCAATATACGAGGTCTACGGAAGTCTGCCGGCTGACGACGCCGGAAAACCTGCTCCGACTACAACGTGCGCTGAAAGGGGCCGCCAAGGAGGCGGTTTCCTCCCTGATGGTGGATCCTCAGAATACGGACCTCATCATGGAAACCCTGGAACTGCAGTTCGGCCACGAGGAGATTGTGACGGCGCACATGCTGGAGAAAGCGCGCCGCCTACCCGCCATAGTGGAGAGCCCCAACTCAACCGGGATAGTTGAGTTATCCGTGGCCCTGAGGAACATGGTCGCCACTCTGGAGCGGACGAGGAACTCGAGCTGCCTATCATCACCGCAGCTACTGAACGAGATGGTGGCCAAGATCCCGCTAGCGATGCGGGCTCTGTGGTGGTACACCTTACCGAGGGACAGAGACGAACGCGCCACCGTGAAGGAATTTTCTTGCTGGCTTAGCGAGATCGCTCAGACGTCAATGAGCGCCGGTGGAATGGACGCGGGGTCGTTTTTTCCCAAAAAGAAAACAAAGAACAATGTGTATAGTGTATAACCAAGACTGCGTTTTTATTATATCTACGCCCTCTCCGCCTCTGATGTCGCCGCCTGCCCTTCCGAAGAAGAAAACTGAAGCCTGAAGAAAGCTATCACCCGATAGCCGGTCAAATAGCAGCTCCAAGCCACCTCCTATCTACAGTTCAACTGTATGCACGGCGAGGTGTCGTGTATACAGATAGTAATGAGTTTTAAGAGAGTACAGAATAACTGCTGCCTTTTCTATGTTGCATTATTGTACTGTCTCCTCTAGTTACACTATTAAATATATTTATGTATATTTTATTTATTTATTCACATAAAGATACATATTACAAAAAAAGTTATTACATATCCCGAACTCTATGAGGCCAAGAGCCCTGTGTTGAGTCGGGATACAACATAATAGAAAGAGAGCCCCGTGTTGAGTCGGGATACAACATAATAGAAAGAGAGCCCTGTGTTGAGTCGGGATACAACATAATAGAAAGAGAGCCCTATGTTGAGTCGGGATACAACATAATAGAAAGAGAGCCCCGTGTTGAGTCGGGATACAACATAATAGACAGAGAGCCCCGTGTTGAGTCGGGATACAACATAATAGAAAGCGGAAGATGTGGAGAGTGTTCGTAAAAACTAGTCTTTCTTCAGTTTTGCGCAGTCACTATCAATTTTTTACATACCAATTGAGTGAAAATTTAATATTGTTTACAATCAAAGTGCAAAAGATAACAACAATTAGAAACTTGAAAATTTTTCATTGTACCTCTTACTGCAATAGTCACCGAATACATTAAACATTAACACAGATTCTAACATGACTGTCAAATCTACAAGATATTCCCTTTCAATCCTATTTTAAAAAACCTAATCGTCCTAACACCAGTCTAGTGGAGTGTGCCTCTATTATTACCAAGTGGGACTCACTAATGTAGGGATGGGCCATCACCAAGCGCAGGATAGCCACTTCCTGCTTGGTAGCATCCCTCATGGTGTGACATTCTACAGTGTCGTGTGTCTCGGAGCTGAGATCGATGATCTTGGCTGCGTACTCCCGTCCAGTTTCCTTCTCGATGACTCGGCGCACAGTCGAGCTGATGCCCCTGGAGAAAAAAGAAGATGTGATAAAAATGGTTGAAAAAAAAAAGGAAATTTTTTATTTTTGGCATATTTAGGATTTACCTAAATATGCCAATTTTAGTGGCCATTTTGGAAATCACGTTGGGGTAGAGTAGGGTTCGAACCTCGGACCTCTGACCTTTGAGTCCGCAACACTAGCCATGGGACCACAACTTCTTGGTTTAGTTTTGATTTTCTTTATTGGTTCGTGAACTGCGTAAGGCTGAGACATGCATTATCGACAGAATCAAGAAAGGGGTGCTGCCTTGGTTTGGACATGTAGAGCGAATGGGCAGCGAAAGAACGGCTAAAAGGATCTACAATGCGAATGTTGATGGATTCAGAAAACGAGGAAGATTAAGAAAGACATGGCATGATCAAGTCCATCAAATACTTGAAGATAGACATGTTAAGAGTAAGAATAATCGGCGTGCGTGCATGAGAAGATGTATAAATGTAGGGGAAGCGAGGTCTGTATGAAAAGACAGAGTGATATGGCATTCTATCCTCTCTGCCTACCCCTACGGCGAAACGGCGTGATGGTTTGTTTGACAAATGGTATTAAATGCCATTCTTCGTAATGTCTGTTTGATAGGGAATTATCATTCTCACCAAACCCTAATTCGCAATTGCTGGTGAAAAGTACACGCAGTTTTGGAGAAATCTAAAAGCGTGTGTTTAGTAGCGCGTTCCTTGATTGATTGAATGTGACTCATTTATTTTTATTTAGGTTAAATTAATATTTAAAAAAACATCCAATTATATGTATTCACTAAATAATACTGTAATAAAGCGACGACGTCTTAAAGTTTAAACTATATAAATAATAAATATACTATACATTAAAATAAGATAAATATGGACAAAACAAGGAGATAGTGGCAAGGAGAGAAGGAAATTGATAAGGAGTGGTAAAGGATGATTGAAGGAAAGTAAGAGTGGAAAATTACATTTGATTTAATGATTTAATGAATTATGAATGAAGATCATGAATCAAGCACATTAATTCTCTTCTGTACATATTGTATGGAGTGTTAAATATATCAAGACCATTAAAATTTTTGTTAAATGTTTCACATATACGAGGGATCGTAGAATATTTCCGACGATTAGTTTTAATTTTACGAATATAGAAAATATCAGAGATTCATTCTATCTGACATCAGCAGTTATGCGTCTACATAAGTGAAGGTGTGGTAGGGGTATGCATTGTCCGCAATACAGTGTATCTCGATTGATTTTCAGGAAGATATGGCTATCGACAAAAAAAAATGGCAATATTATTTTTTTTAAGTGACAACATTTTTGTGTTGTGTAGTGTTGCCATTGCATCTACGGCACATGCGCATATTGTCATCTTAAGTGTCAAATGATTTGACCCATGTGCTGTAACTACCGCAAATCCTCAAATATTAACCACTAGATAGTGCTGTTTTGACTGTTAAACTTTGTTCCGATCTTAAAGTCAAATTAAAATGAACCTATTTCTCTTTTGTACTTTTAAATCTTTCTATCTTTTCAATTTAAATCCCACCAAAAAGTCTTTAAACTTAGTGGGTAATTATTATTAATAATAATAATGGCTAATTACCAAAAATTACAATTTCTTTATCTACTACATACATACCTAGGTAATACATTTCTCTGGATTATATCTAGTCTGCCTAACTAGGTACAACCTGTTTTAAGGCAGACATTTTTGTGCAAAAATAAACAATAACATGACTACCTCCTAGTTAATTTATTATAAAGTTATAAAATATATATACTATTTATTATTTTGGAATGTTTTTTAGTAAGTGTTCCAATTTTTCTCTAAATATAATATGTTACTAAAAATATCTAATAAAAGCTGTTTTGCAGCACTGAAACTGTAAAAAGGCTTGTGCGATTAAAAGCAGCCACATCCAAACAATTTAAAATAAAAACAAATCGCAATAAAAGCAAAAAGTTCTCGCTTAAGTCGTTAGCGGTTCTGCTTGAAAAAGCTGTCAAAATCGTTCCTCATTTAAGAAAAGACGTCTAAAGCGACACATCACTCCGAAAGACATCGGTAGTGAAAAGGCAGCAACTGAAGTAATTATATGGTAGGAGATATTGTATCCCTATAAAAAATAGTCCGCAATGAAAGAGTTCCAGTATGTATCAACTACAGTCCAATCGGATGTGAAACATTCCAAAAAGTTATGATATGTGCTCATACGAGTGGATCCTATGAGAGAATGTGTCCGCAAACATGTTAAATGTGATTTTTATAATTTTGAGTACATAGATGTGTATACCGTGAGGCACAGGTGCCTTTGATAACTTCCAATATTTATACCGTCTAAAATATCAAAACTCGAAGATACAGGTTCGATACTGTATCTTCCTAATCTTCAACTACTTTTTCTTCCAAGTCGGTCCCTCAATGCTGAGGATCGTGACCACCATGAACACTTCTGATTAGTCTGTTCCACTCCAGTCTGTCCTCAGCCCGACGAACCGACACATAACATTTTAGCCCCGTAGCCTCCTTTATTTGGTCAGTACATCTATTTAGGATTCTACCCCGGCTTCTCCTACCTTCAACTCGGCCAGACATTATTGCTTTTTCTAGGTTGCCTGGCTCACATCTAGCAATATGTCCAAAGAAAGATAGTATCCTCCTCAAGCACACCACTAACAGATGAGTTGTAATATGGAGCTCTTCCAGTATCGATGCATTCCTCCTTCTGGCTGTCCAAGGCACACGCAGCAGCCTTCTCCAACACAACATCTCGAATGCATCAATCCTCTTCCTTTCATGTTTCAGCCCCATAAAGGAAAACGGAGAATACCAGGACTTCCATCAACTGCTTTTTTGTGTTTATTGATATACCTCGATCCCGCCACATCTTCTTGAAAGGTTCATTTCTTCTTTGGCCATTCAACTACTTAAGTATATCTTTATTACTGAGACTACCTTATCTTCCTATATCCTTATTGCTACAACTACCTTATCTTCCGACTAACTTATCTTCTAATTGCAATTGCACCCCTGCAAATTGTTTTAAACAAATACAGGATTTAACACTCTGTGGAGTTTATCAAGATTGATGGTTATTTATTTCATTTTTTTCTTATTTGTTTATTATTCCATACATATATTTACATAGAATTTTAATTACAAAAATACACTTTAAAAAATCATCTTAAAATTAAGCTATAACATAATTTTTTATTTTTTATTACATATTTTACTTTATTTTTTAATATGTATTTTTTTCTCCTTCTACTCAGTATTTTGCTATGTTTTTTTAAATATGCATTTTGCTATACACATACATTCATTTTTTCACTATGTCTTTGAATATGTTTCTTACTATGTATTGTTTTTATTTCGCATTTTACAGAGTTTTAAAATATTTTTATATACATATTTATATATTTTTTATGTTTTTTAATACGTTTTTACTCCATTTTTTTACTTTGTTTTTCACTTTGTCCTCTATTTTTATAACTGTTTCTATATTTGAATTACTGTTTTTTATATTTTTTTTATTGTCTTAGAACGGGGTAAATAACCCTAGTTAGGCAGTCAAAGCAACTTTTTCTAAATTATAATTTTGTGTATGTAATATATGATAATAAAAATAATAAAAAATTTGGAAAAAATGCCCACGAAGACTTCAGCGTCTGAGCGTGGGCCATTCCTTTTTTAATGATTTATAACTTTATAGCATATAAATATGGTATGACATGACCATGAAAAGAAAAACAAGATTAACATATGCTGATATTACAAAAACAGGATTTGTTTGCAGTATGCATTTTAACAGAGACGGAGATTCTCTTTAAAAAGAATATGGAAATGTATTTATCTATATGGCTTATAACCTATCTGGGCAGCCAGTTGAACATTATTACAATCTACTTCGCAACATCTTTTAATCTTAAAATCTATTTTGAATTCACACTACGGGCTGCAGATAAAATGATGTAAAAGAACATTAAACGGAAGCTACATTATTTGTACCGAGAACTAATTAAGAACTGTGTGGGATGTGAGAAGATGAAAAATAAACATTTAAAAAATTCTGATCGTATCTCTCGGCATACTTCACTAATCCTAGTAAAGCATTTAGTGTGGGTGATTTTCTACATCAAAAATATTCACACGGGAAATGAAACCAATTATAGAAGTGTCAGCGTGCTGTGATGCTTTACACTGAGACAAACATCTCGACAGAGATGAAGAAATCTAGACGTTTGTACTGTGTGACAAATTATACAAGGGGGGTGATATAAATCAGAAGATACGGAAGCCATAAATTTACGACGACGGTACATTTGATGATAAATTCTCCCGAGTGATTATGACGATACACATATCGAAGCACTGGAAGTGACAAAAATCATGTTCAAGCGGGCTAATTGTGATTTATTTAAATTTAAAATCGTTTTGAAGTGGGTACTTTTTATTACAGAAGCCTATTTAGAATACAAAAGAGAAATAAGTAAATTTTAATTTGACATTGAGCGCGGAGTAAAGTTTGACAGTTCAGACAGCAGTAACAGCACCATCTAGTGGCTAAGATTTTAAAATTCGAGGAAAGGATAACGGTTGAATTATGATGATGATGAATAATCTTTGTTACCATTTCTTAATGTAATTTTTAAAATACAATTAAGATAGAATAAACAGTATTTTTTTTGTATATTTTTTTTTTAAAGGCCGTTTACATGTGGATAATACAATATTGTTCTGTTCTAGGACTCTACCATTGTCCATGTGTAAACAGTAATTTGTAGGACAGGACATTGTTCCGAGAATTTGTCAAGCAGGCTATCTATAGACCACAAGTTTACGTAGGTGCCATTGATATATTTGAATTGATTTAACACTTTTTTACATATATACGATGGGGTATCCGAAAGGAACTCCAAGGTTGAATCATACTGTTTTTAAAATATTATCGTAATAAATTAATATTGCAGGTGTTCATTTTACTTTTCAAAGTAAAAAAAAACAAAATACAGTGAAACTTGGTTGTTACGAGCAAGATGGGTCTGACTAAATTTGCTCGTTATAAGCATTACTCGTTATACCAGATTAAGGTATTTTTAAATCCAATCGCCATGGCATATTATCACTTTTGATAATTTTAATTAATGCTTGCAAACATACCAGTTTCTAAATTCCGAATTTAGATAAATAAATGTTCGTATTTTTTCACAATGCTGACAATGTAATAAGGATAGAGAAAACTTTTAAACACATCAACATATTTCGCGCCACGTTCTATTTTACAAATATTTGCCACTTTTTCGCAAATTAAAACACTTCTGCTTGTTAGCAGTCATGTTTGTAATTCAAGGGTCAGGTTTTAACTTATCTGACATCACCCACTAGTAATGTTCACAATGCATTGACCATAGAACATTTTAAAAAAAACATTGTATAAACCCCCAAAACAAAGATGTCATTCATAAACTACAAAATGTTTTTTGTTGATATTTATTGATAAAACTCCATAGTTAATGATTATGATAAAATTATAAATAAACTTATCAGTGAAACTTCTTCGTTTAGTTTTACTTTTTATTATTTTGACCAACCAACGCTTTCGCCTAAGTAGGCATCTTCAAGACTGGTGAATTGTTTACAACGTTTACAGTTTTTATACTATTCTTAACATATTTTGGAGATAAGATCAAATAATTATTTTAACAGGGGACAGAAAACATAAATATTTACAAATAGTTTGCTAAACAGTTTATTTTTGGGAGTTTTTGGACCGAAATTGGGATTAAGCTTTTATTATTTAAAAGGTGGGAAAAGAACACACGGCGAAATACAACAGAGTGGGAAATACACATTTTAACAGATAAAGTTAGCACAATACTTGATTTTTGACAAGGAAGTTTGCATACCTAGTTTACATAGATGAATGACGAAATATTTTAAGATACATACTTAGATAATACATTGTTAATTATATCCGATATCTCGCTATTTCCGTGATCGTTATAACCAAGTTCCAATGTATTAAAATATTCAATATGTGAGAATTTGTTTTGAATCTTTAGTTAAGTGTACAGGAGTTCTGAGAAAACCTTTATTTATAAAAATCAACTTAAAATATAAAAAAAAAAACAGTTATTTAAGGATTTTTTTAAAACGAATTTTGTCTTGAGTTCTGGCCATTATGTATGCCTATTTCGTAAATCAAAATAAGCTCTATTTCTGCAGATTTGTGTTTTGGTCTGTTGGACAAAAACGAACTGACGCGATTTTATGCGAGCATTATCAAATCTAACCTATCAAAAGAAAATACAAAATCACGGTATTTATGCACAAAAATAACACAAGTATTCTATAATTATAATAAACTCTGTTCATAATATTGAGTTTTAAAATTTATGACGAAAAACGTTTCAACAATTAAATTTTCCAGTTTTTGTACAGCGCGCCAAACGGGTGGAGCATTTTATGCAATATTATTATTTATGAGTTATGACACTCGATATGTCCTTGAGTTTAATATTTTACATACACGAACTGAAGTAAATATGTATTTACAGAAACGAAAAACCATAAGCTTAGGTAAACCAAAAAAATTGCGGAATATTTACAAGTTCGCGTGGGAATGACATCGTTTTAAAGTATTTAAAACACGAGGTTTACGAAATATTTTTGAATTGCAGTTTTCAAGCATGACAGATAATCTTCAACCCTTACCTTCCAATAATTTCTTTCGGCTCGTATTTGGCGTAGAATTCCTTCGCCGCATCCTTATCGGGAAGATTGTCATCGTCGTCCTCCTTTGCCATGTTCCCACTTGGACCTATTTGGACTTAATATTCAACACACTAAGAAAATCGCCATTCGTCAATGTCGAAAGGTTATTAACAAAACAGCACTTAATATCACAACACTCGATATAATATAAACTATCGAAAAGATTTTTAGTATTGCTGACTTATTGAGTAATTTTTAACAGAGTTCACAATCACTAAAATGTCACGAGAAGCAAAGTTATTAATAATTTAACTGGAGCCTACGACCGTTCCCGCACTGCAATTTGTTTTCGCAAATCCACACTGAAGATAGTAACAGGTGAACAGATTAAATTGTACAAGCGGATAACATGAAAAACAAATTTGATTTTTTGTTCTCTATAATAAAGTTTCACTTTGAATCCCACAGATGGCGCTGTTGTACTAGAAATCATTTAAACAATATTTTTATTCCCTTTGCGCACCTAATGGTGCATAGGGCACTACATTGGTACATCAATCTCAGCGTATCTTGATCATTTTTGTTACGTGAAGGTAAGATGATCAGTTTTACGCTTTAGGTACCAGTCCAGGGACTATGAAATATTCTAGTGTGAAAACATCCTTTTTAATAAATATTTAATGTCGGGAATCAAACCCGAGACCTCTTGACTGATAGGAAAATGCGTTGACCATTACACCACGAAGCAGACATCTTCCTTTTTTGACATTCATACTTTATATCCTGTGACCTTGCCCTTCATGTTCAAGGTACATAATAATAAAATATTACTAACAAGTTTTTTGCAATCTTGCTACATATCTATGAACTTACCCGAAAGTAGAAACAATCATCTTTAAAAAAATTGTATCAAAACATGACTTTTTTATTTCTTAGATTAGAATCTTATTGTAGGTACTCTGAGCTATACTTATTATTTTATTTTTTTTATGCTTAAAAAGACAATTCTATGAATCGTGTATATTGCATGTGCCGACATACGGAATCGAAACCATGTCTGTGACACAGAAAAGTAGCCATAAACTTAAATGCGCCCAATGATTCATGGAAAGACAGATGCTTGGC
Source organism: Micrasema longulum (assembly GCF_059751315.1). Taxonomy (NCBI): domain Eukaryota; kingdom Metazoa; phylum Arthropoda; class Insecta; order Trichoptera; family Brachycentridae; genus Micrasema; species Micrasema longulum. The sequence continues at coordinate 452,661 of NW_028277860.1, read as the reverse complement.
ATATGTTTATGAGACATAATAAGAAATGAAAGAATAAGGCTCCGAACCAGAGCCATAGATATCATGGACATGATCCAAAAATCAATATAAATAGAATCAATATTAATATTAATAGAACCGGAGTCGTGGATATCATGGATCGTGCAGCAAAATAAAAATGGCAGTGGGCAGGACACTTTGCGAGGCAAAATGATGGCAGTTGGACACCCAAAATAATAAAGTGGAGACCATGGGTAAACAAAAGAAGAGTTGGAAGGCCCCCCAAAAAATGGGTCGATGACATTGCCTCGATGATAAAAGCGGATGATAAGAAGGAATGAAGACGTTTGAAAGAGGCCTTTATCCAGCAGTGAAGAGAACAACGCCGAAGAAGAAGACACATATACTTTATTTTCCTTTGTAAAAAGCTTTTGGCTGTTATTCAAACACGGGATTTATTTTAGTGTATTTGCTGAGGTTTTACGCTTCTAATAAAAAACACAATTTTCTGTTTGGCAACAGCAAGATCCTTTATTTAAGAGCAAAACAGATATTTATTAAAACAATTTAATTGCCACACAATGTTTCGTTATTTATTGAATACACATAAGTACATACAATATCAAACAATTCAACAATTAAAATTGTTTTAAAGAAAACCACAAATGCCACAGCGTAATTACAAGATTATTGCCATTCCACTAAATTGATACATTATAATACGGCTTCCTAGTATAAAAAATAAAAGAAAGAGAATATTTATATTTTAGTATATTATATTTACGTAATAAGCTAATAATAAGATTCAAATGAAATTGCCTACTTTACTTAATAAACTGATTAATATGTTTTCCAATCTATGGTTACATTAATTTATATTCTAATATCAAAGTATATTTAAATCACAAACACATTTTATAATTTATATAAATACAGCCATCAGTAACTACATCAATGGTTGCAAAATGAATATTTAAGGTTAATTAAGTTTGTTGTGGTTTTATTAACCATTCTTATTAAACTATGTACCCGTGTGTGAACTCATATGACTGTACTGATAACAGTTCTGATAAATTTCTTTGAATTCCAATGCCGAGAATATATACATAACGCATAATATGTCGCAATTTGAATATTCCATAATAATAGTCGACGCTAATTATTTGAAGAGACCTAAATTATCAGAGATTAATTATTCAAATGCAAATAATCCAATGAAAGTCCGGACGCAGAAACTCATTCAAATGAATCAGTATTTGTGCAGAGTGAATAAAAATGTAGTTCATTAAAAAAAACAGTTAATTTGATTACAAAAGGCCAACAGATGAGCATATTTTTTTTCAAATGTAAATAGACCAATAGAAGAACTGCTTCAACTTCACACTGAAAGAACACAGTGATTAAAAATAGACCAATTAGGAAATGATAAATTGCTCAATCTTTACAGTGAATAAATGTATTCAAAGGATTATTCCATTATTAAACTCGTTCAATGAGGAAGTTCAGGGCTACTGGAAATTGGATATAATTTTTTTTTCTTACATTAGCATTAAATTGTAATGCGAAGTGTCTAAAAAATGTGTGAAAAATCAATTGAAATGCACTACTTTGAACCACACCACAAGGTTTTCCGAATCAAGCAATGAAAGATTGTTGTGATAGATTTCCGGTTTTCGGAAAGCCAACTCAACAATCAGCAGAACTCTACGACGAGAACTTGTGACGTTATAGGCGGAGTAATTTCAAAATTACGAAGTTTTAAAAAATCATACATAAAAATATTTTAAAAAAATATTTGGCTTAACCACTGAACTTCCTCATTATTAAACATTTTTCTTCTTCTTGTGCCTTATCAGGTGTCCCCAACATTGGCAATCACTTCTTTATAGTGATATCCTGGGAAATATCAATCAAAATGGTTTCCCATTGCTTTCTCTAATGGGTTTTTTGTAGGGTCCTTAGCTGGGAGGGTCTCGTTATTATGGTGTCGTCGGACGTTGGTGATTTGCCATTTGCCTTCTCACTGCCCTGAGTTTGCGAGACCTAAAGACCACTCGTGGATGCTTGTGAGTAGGATTTGTTGGTATTGGTGCTAATGTTACGCAGAGTGGCTTTTCTAGACATTTTATATAAGTATATACCTTTATACTAATCATTAGATTATTGAATTCATTTGATTAATTTTATCTCTGTTAATTACATTTAAAATGGATATTCTAACTAGCTTATAATACAACCTTACAAATCTAGCTTAAAATTACAGTGAATAACATGATACAATATGACAAACACACAATGAAAAGAATAAAAAAAGGTGTGTAGGTTAATTTTTATTTATATATAACAGAGCTATATTGCGAAAGCTAGATTGAAAATAACACTTATTTCTCAACAACATTAATATTTTTATGGTGTCTGATTATTCTAAACTAAAAGTATGTATTTGACAATATTATTTATAGTTTAAGTATAGATGCAACATTTAAATCCTTGCCTTAACAAATATTTCTAACTTATGCTGAAAAGTGGCAAAATACACCACTAATTGGAGCATAAGAAGATGTGAAAATACATGGCGCCATATTTGCATTCTACCTTTACCTGTTAATGTAGTTTCGAACTTACATTAAAGTCTAAATTACTGAGTAGGTATGAAAGATTCTATGATACCGGTTCAATATGGTATTTGAGATGCATTACTGACATACTATAGAATTAATACTAAAGTAATAAAATTTGATGGTGTTTATTACTTATGAATCGGGTTGTGATCCTGTGGGTGGACTCACGGTTCAAAGGTCTGAGGTTCGAATGCTGAAAATGACCTCCAAAATTGAAATATTTTGGTAAATCATAAGAACACAAATGTTTCTTAAAAATAAAAAGAAATTAAAAAAAGGAATTTATAAGTTTATAACAAACAATAATAAGTAAAGAAACACTGTGCAAAAACTGTGTACCTACTTGGTAGTCTGACATGGTATTTAAAGTTATTTTTTATAAACATACTAATGAAAATATAAACTGTAATAAAATATAATTTTGACTTTGAACATATATTAAACAATTCAATAATTTAGTACTCAATAACTTCTGATGATTGAAAAATCCACAGTTATGTTTACAATTTGTGTATTTATAAATACCAAGGAGTCCATGATTCAATAGGGTCAGATTACCAAGAGCCTATTGTAAACTGTTAAAATAAATTTTAATAAATCAATGTTTGCGTAAATAAATTAAATGTAGTATTAATGAATGATGATTTATTTTCTAAGATTATTTCTACTTTTCATCAAACTAAATATTGCACAGAATTAATATTATTGCAGTTTTGATATATCAATACATTTCCAAAGTGAAACATTCTTATTTCCTAAACTCCGATGAAACATTTTCAGTAACGCCTTTTTTCATTGCATTATTTTATTTTTCCTTTTCAAGCACGATGGCCTTCTCTGATCTATTTTCTAGACAAAAAATAATGATTAGATCCAAAATGACAATGTAGAAAGGTGAATCCATAACAATTGTAGGAAATTATGTCCCTTGAAAAATACTGGAGTAAAAAACCTTTCATATTCATCTCCTTCAAATTTACAACTTTTTGTACCAAAAGAGGTAGTGTTCTCCTTCTTCGACTAGTAAATCATCAACTCCTGAAATAAATTAAACAAAAACATTAGTCATAGAATAAAATAAGTCGTATAACCTATATTAAAAGATTATCTAAAAACAATGTTGAATGAATATTTTGTTAAAAAATCAAAGCAGCTGTAAATCATTGAAATTGTGTAGTGTAAAGTATTATGTACACTAAAGTTTGTACATTATGTAAGGCTAAGACTTATCTCAAATTCAAGAAAGTAGTTTTGCGTTGGTTTGGACATGTATAGCAAATGGACAGTGAAAGAACAGCTAAAAAGATTTAAGGTATGGATATTCATAAGAAAAAGAGGAAGACTGAGAAAGACTTGTAATGATCAAATTCAACAAATACTGACATGCCAAAAGCCAAAAAAATCATTTATTTATTTAACACTTTATGTACATATTATACAATATATATACATATAAGGGCGGGCATATTGCCTTAAGGCAATTTCTTCCTACCTACCCAAACCGTTCAGTTTGAGAAAATTACAAATACATGGACATATTGAATCTTACAATTTATGCAAAAATTAAAAACAAAGATTAACAAAATAAAAACATATAAAAAAAATAACACTATACTATGAAGAGAGGAGTGGGCATGGGAAGAAAAAAAGAAGGATAAAGGAACAATTTAAATATTCAGATAGTGACGTTTCAATCTTGACTTAAATGTAAATAAAGAAACATTAGTCTCTAACATTAGTCTGTAGATTATTCCACAATCGAGCGGCTACTAGTGTGAAAGAGGAGGCAAGAAAATTAGAGCTTTGTGTTAATCATTGTGCTTTGTGATTAAATTATTTTAAGTAGGCAATTCGCCACCGGGGTTGTTCACACTTGTAACACCCAGCTGATTTTTTTTTTACCCATGTAAATAAGTTTAAATACAAAATGTATTTAAAATATTCTGAAGATTTTTTTATGCTTGGTGTCCATTTAAAATATTTTTGAGTTGATACTTTAATAACTTCTTTTGTTACGTAGTAAATAAGTACTGAGTGAATAAATAGATATAATAATATAGATAAAATACTTACCGAACTTTCATTAATAAATATACTTTCATTAATAATAAACAAAATTCATAAAATTTCATTAATAATAAAATTTTTAAAAATGAATCATTAATAATTGGTAGAAGTAATCACTTTATAAAGTGTAATATTCATAATTCTGAATCAATATTTATAATTTTTAAACTTCCATGTAGGTTTCTTTAAGGTCATTTGTTGATTTTAACTTACCAACAGGAGCAACAAGTTGATTTCCTGGAGGGTTATTAGGATCTGGCTGTTCCGGGAGGCGGTACAAAAGCCAATAATGATATCCCATTGGCTCTTCACGACAACCAGCAAGAGTGTGCACATAGTGACCATTTGGCCATTCGCTGGCTGAAAACTCAAAGCGAGGGTCTTGCTCGGCGGCCATTTGCATTACGTGGTAGAATGATATGTTCCTAAAAGAGAAAATAATTATGTAGTGCCATTATCCTGGTATCCCACAAAAATATTTTGTGATAAATTATGTATCTAGATGAAATAAAAATTAGTTTTTGTTGAGATTTCCTTTTGTAATATTAATTTGATTTCAAATTTTATATAAAAAAATGAATTGTCAGAGATTCATAAAAAAAAAATTGTTTGACAAAAGATAGCAGAAGGCATGTAAGCGTAATTTTATTGTATTTTGTCATTTAAAATATCTGATGATCTATTTTAAGAAATCATTTAAGTTCATTACTAAAAGTTTTTGATTGAAGTTTATTTATTTTATTATAGAAATAAAAGACGAGTGATATTTAAATCCACAAATTTAGAATAATAAGTGTCTGGTTTCATCGCTTTCACAATATCTTTGATTTTTTCAGTTCAATATCTCCAATATAAAACTTAAATAATTTATGTAACTAAGTAAAGGACAGAGCCACGAGTTAGATTGCGATATGTAAATTTATACAAACATTTTTTAATTTGGTTTTGACTTTGCGAAATAGTGATATTGTAGGGTATTTTTTAAAACTATTATAGTTTAAGGTATCCAATGTTATGTATCAAAATTTAAATGTGTACCTTGGAGCAACCATGTAGAGCGTATAGTTATCTGTGACATTAGTTCCAACCCACAGAGTGTATGTAAAGGAAACATTTCTGGCGTCAGATTCATTAAAAGAGCGCGGGGCTCCGATGGCCACACGAGGATATCCTTCTGATGGATCTATCAAAACAAAATACAAGAAGCATTTTTTAAACCATTGTTAAACACTTTTCATGGATAAAATTCCTAGAGGTATCAGATCAAGAAAACACAAAACTATGCAGAATGGACACTGGGAAGTACCAATTGACTGCCCCTCACTTAATATTTATTTATTTGTAACAAAAAAATACTAGCAACACTCACATAGATATACAAAATAAAATATGGCCAGTGAACCAGACAAAACTGGGACAGTAATTTTGCATAATTCTCACAGCATGCTAGTTAAAAAGAGAAAAAAATAAATAAAACACAGAAATGTTGAAATATAAACTTCAAAATATAAACAAAAAGAATGAAAAAAGGCAGGTTTATAAAAAAATCATCTAGGCCAACAATAATTGGAAAAAGTTTAAGAGGAAACACAGTCTGACTTTAGTCCCGTATTTTCTCCCTGCATTAGGGCACTAGAATAGTGATTTTTTTACACGCTATATATAGGTTTCTCTGTGGTTTTGTTTTTTTTTGTCTAATTGTTTATTATGGTAACTAGAACAATCCTAAAACTCTTAAAAGCGCCTAGTTTTATCTGCCGTCTTCGGATGTATGGTATACAAATATGCTATTGCATTTTTGCAAAACTTACTGACACAGAAAATTTAATTCTGATACTCTTTCTAAAAAAAAAAACAACCAAATTGGTTCAGTTTTGTGGAGTGGAAAATGGGACAACAAAACGCCAATTTTGTCAATTTTAGTTCGGCATTAGACTCTGATCTGCAGTTATCTTTTTCGAACAGTATCGAGGAGGCATTTGAAAGAAAGTGACAAAAAAACAATGTTCACATACCCACCTATTCATCAAATAGTCTGACATCACGTATCCTCTTAATATGTCAAATATGTTTCTTGTAATGTCTTTGTATAACTCGTTGTACTGTCTACACAATATAAGTAAAATGGTGGTTTATAATATCCTGTATTTCAGGAGATTTTATCAAGTCTGTTGAAATACTTAGTCATGGGTAAGAGTGTATATTAATATTATAAATAAGAGGTGGTAAGGTGGTAGTTAATTTTTTTTGGGGCCTGTTGATGAAAATTTTTCTTCTTATTGTAAGCCGCTTAGCCTGTTTTTCAAGAGGGATTATACTCCTGCAAGGCCGATTCCCAGCTGTCCAACTATCCTTTGGTGGTCTGCCCGGGAGTTGTCTTGGGGTTGGTTGTGCAATGGAATGTGAGGGAGTATGGATGGCCCCATTTTCATAACTCGAGTATTCCAATGTCTTCACTGTTGCCTCTCCCACCATTTCTTTATCTTTGAGTTCCTTACTATGTCTCGGAGACTCTTGCCAGATATGCTCTTGAGAGTCTTCATTTCTTACACTCTAAGCGTGTTATTTGTAATAAGGAAGTTCAGTGCCTTTTTAAAAGTTTTTTTTACTATCAAACCAGGCCAAAATTTAAAAAAATATTTTTATGGATCGTATTATTGTCGCTATGATTTTTTAAAGTTTAAAAAATAAAATCCCCGCCAAAAATTTGAAATTACACCGCCAAGTTCAAGTTGGCAAGTATCTTTCTGAAATTTTAAAGAACCCCAAACAATTCTAAAACTAAATTCTTTGTGTCCGCTGAATGTCAAAATACGCTAATAATCGAAAAACATGGCTACCCTGGAAACCAGAAACCTATTGCCGGTTGCCAAAACAACATAACAAAGATATTATTGATTGGTTATAGTAAACGCATGTTCGTGTGAACTTGTGACATTTCAAAGTAGTTCATTAATTTGTTTTTTTTTTCTAAACATTTTTGACAAACTTTGCCGTACAATTAAATGCTACAATTTTTACGACATATAACAATTTTTATATCCAATTTCCCATAGCACTGACTTCCTCATTATAATGTCAGTGAAATTTTAGTAATAATAACAAATTTACCGTGGGTATCTAAAGGGGGGTGTTCAGAGTGTGCACAGCGTCTAGGAGCCGCCACCGTAGCCCCCGATAAGGCGAGGGCGGCCTCTACAGTGGTGGAAAGGTCCCCATACCCACCCAGGGGCCCCTGCTGCCCGGCCAGCCAGCGCAGGGCTCCCGAACGGGACCACACTTGGGGCCCCAACCCGCCGTCTGTGTCTTCTAAGGCCTGAAGAGAAACGGGAGAACAATGTTTAGCCAAAGTGAAATAGAACTAGAATCGTGGACAAGTGTTTTGGTGGCTACTCTCAGGTAAAAGTCCCGAAAAAGGTTCCGTCTCTAGACTGGCACCTGAAGCTTAAAACTGATAACTTAACTGACAAGTAACAAAAATGATGCATCTGGATGGTCAGGAAGCGATATTTATTTATTATATTTTATTGTTTTACAAAAACATAATTTTAATTATAGCTTTTATTACAATCAATTCTTAAATTGTTTAATGATATTTAAATTTGCATTGCCTTTTAAAAAAAGATAAAAATTAACATGCTTGGAAAGGGATATTAAAATTTGAAAACATTTATTTTAATGATGAAAAAATCGTATATTTTAGTAAATGTTTTATCAGAAAATTCATTACTTGTAGAGCTAAGGCAGTGGCTCTAACGCTGCCGAAGCTGCCATCAGGGAGCTGCTGTCGAGCCAGTCCTGCCAGAGGGCGCCGTAGGAAGGGCTGAAGACTGCGATGGCGATGATCTCGCACAATACAGCGGAGAGCCAGAATAACCATAGCCATAGTATCTAAAATAAAATACACAAGCACTGTATAATCTATTATAACATAAATTCGAAAAAATATGACATTGAGAAATTTTGATATAAAATTGTAATATTATTAAAAAAAAATTTTTTTTTCTTGAGATGTTATGAACTAACTTAATAAAGCATAAATAAATTCCCTATCTTAAGAAATTTATATGAAATTATTGGAGAATGTCCGAGGATGACATGCTTTAGGAAGCGTGGTTTGAGGCCATTGAACCGAGTGGGTATTTGCTTGATCTGATGATTTTTACATGGCAGTGTCAACACGAAATGTGTTGACTTTGATAATAATGCAATGGAACCAACTACTGTAAGATTTATTTGCAATCTAAATGTTGGTCAAAAATCAGAAAATCATTCACAAAGAGGTGTCAGAAGTTGACGGGGAGTCTGCTCTTTCATTATCGACAGTGCAAAAGTGGTCCAGTAAATTTAAGAGAGGTAGAGAGAGCATAGAAGCCGACGAGCGATCCGGTCAGTAAATCGAGGCCAGTAATGAAGAAAATAGAAAATTTAATATCGGAGGATGCCAGAATGAAGGTGAAAAGGATAGCCGAGATTACTAGCCTATCCACTGGTACCACTGTTTCTATCGTCTGACTACACATGTCAAAAGTTAGTGCAAGATGGGTGCCGAGATTCCTAACGCCACTCCAAAAATGTCACCGCGTACAAAGCTGCAAAGGGTTTTTGGAGCTCTGTGGTGAAAATTCTAAAGAAACTATTGACAAAATTGTTACTGGGGATGAAACTTGGGTTCATCACTATGATCTTGAGAGGAAGCAGGAGTCCATGCTGTGGCACCGAAAAGGTACAGAGCACCCAAAGAAGTTCAAGGTGAAGTAATCCGCATGGAAGGTCATGGCTACAGTTTTCTGGGATTCCCAGGGAGTTTTGATGATAGATTACAAGAAAAAGGGCATCAATATCACCGGAGAATACTACTCCAGCATCCTTTATCAATTGAGGGAGGCGATCAAAGAGAAAAGGCGGGAAAATTGGCCAGGGGGATCCTGCTCCTCTACGACAATGCACCGGTGCACAAGGCTCAAGTTGCAAAGGCTGCAGTTCGTGAATGTTCAGGATTAGCAGAAATCAATCACCAAGTGATTTTTTTGTTTTCTTTATTGAAAAATAAAAAAATATTATGAACATAGGTCTTTTCCTTCATACCTATACCGAGAATATATTGAACTCCCCTCGTATATCCAGAAACAAAGTTCCGTTTGTATTTCTTGCCATTGCAACAAGTAAGAAATAACGGAACTGAATATACTTCGTATAATTCTTACCCAGGTTGTGGTCAGCAGGCGCGCTGGCGGCGTCTAGCAGGCGGCGCACGTGGCGCCGGCGCGCTCGCGCCCCCGCGGCGCACGCGCCTAGCGACGCCAGCGCCAGGTCATGGGCGTGCGCGGGCTCGCGGTGCAGCAGAGCGCCTACCAAGTCGTGCGAGTGGAAGCGCCGGGGGTCACGACACAGCGCCACCAGCGCCAGCGTGTACGAGGCCAGCTGGCGCGAGGAGACCGGCGTCTCACGATGCCTAAAACAATATCATGTATAGAAGTACCTCAGGGAAGTGTTTTTGAGCCTGTACTTACTGACTTTTGCTGTACTTGCTAAAAGTTATAGCAAATATTGTCTTGCTCTCCTTTCGAGCTGGCGCAAATCTTCGCGCCAGCATTTTCCCGCGTTTCGCGACGCATTAATCAATATCATGTATAGGAGTACCTCAGGGAAGGGTTTTTGGGCCCGTACTATTTTTAACATTTATTACTGATATATTGAAAGCTTCTTTGTTCTGAATAAATATATCACCATCGTCAGTAGTGCATAAGGCACTTCATTAGTACACCACATGCAGTGTATCCCGATCATTTGTTGCGAACGAAACATTGCAGTGAAAACAATTCCTTTAAAAACCGTGGATCTTTCTATCGGTTTCCCTTATCCTAGAAAACATTTTTTTTTACAATAAACGAATTACTTCAATTTCATAAACCGGGATTTAAATTTGTTTTAAATCTACTGCTTTTATTCCCCGTTTCACTGTGAGTTTGTATAAATGGAGGACTTATGTCGGATATTGTCATTCTTTGTCATGTCCATATTGCAATTACATAAATGGTAGCAAAAACTTTCTTTACCTGTATCGAAATCAGTTACAAACATTTATTTCTACTAGGGTATGGTTATAAATTTAATAACATCAATTTAGATTAACATTATCATTATTTTGAAAACTTACTTAACGAAAACGTAAATTTAAGTTTTTAATCTGGTGTTGCAAGTGTAAGAAACTCTTTTTTATATTCCAGATCTACAAAATGATCTTCAATCAATTTAATGTCACAAAGTTATTTTACCACAATTTTTTATCACAAATTTTAAAATATACACCTTTGTATATATTTTTTTGGAATTGCGGAATGGAAATAGTGACGATGAATAAAAACAATTAAGAACTGGGTTGTGGTTCTGTAATTAGTGTCATGGATTCTGAGACAAAGGTTCAAAATTAGAACCTCATTCTGCCATGAATTGATTCCCATTTCACTACATTCAATATACGTGTGCCTTCTTTAGACCATAATTAAGCGAAACTAATAATATGAGAAAGGTTCTAGTGCTTAAAAGTAAACTTACTTCCACAAAAGTAGAAGAACTTCAACTTCTAATTGTTTGGCTGATAATTGTAACTCAAGGCTCGGCTGCGAAGATTCAACCTCATTGGCTTTGGACTCGTTCGCCATCTAAATTGAAAGAAAAGAACAATAAATAATGGACTTATAAGAAACCTTGGCAAGATAACAAATGTACATGTACATGTACATGTACAAAATGATCCGCATACTTGGTGGATCATTGGTAAAACCTGATGATGTGAGAACAATTGCCCCCTACCTAACAGCCAGTTTCTTTAAGGACTTGGGTTTGGAGGTGGAGATTTAGTAACAGAGAGCACTCGTCCTCCATTCATTAGCCCGGCTCTTAAAATTAATTACCAGGGATCAGTCACAATAGATTTACACAGGTCGCAGTGACGTTAGGAGCTTGTTTGGCACTGACCACCATTTACAAGAATAATAATAATTTCATACCCAGATTATGTTTATTCTTATAAAATATTAGTTTTTAATAATTTAGTCATTATGTATGTTTATTCCTGGGTTTTTTAATAACCTTGGCAGTTATTTAAAGTGAAGAATGATATTTAGGTGTGTGGTGCAAACAGAATGGAATGGAGTACCCCAAGGAAGAATTCTTGAACACGTAGTATTTTATTTTTCGATCTTACGATTAAAATGGGTAGAACCAATGGTAGTTATATATTTTATTTACCTGAAGCGCAATGATGGCTCTGTGAGTATCATTTCCCCATCCCCAGTCTGGCTTCCTCTGCTCCTCTATCCAGTGAAGGGCCGCGGCAGTGGCTTTCAGGCGTTCACTTTCCTCGTGTCCATCTGTAACCAAATAAAGAACTTGAACTAAACTTGCTGAAATTCTTGGTATTCTGTTCGATATCAATGCTTAAGTATGATATATGTACTAAGTGGACGCCTTGATAGCCTGGCCTAGTGTCAAAATTATCACTAAACACCCCTGGCTACCGCACTTGTCACACGCCGAACTCTCTTTCCCATGTGTCAGTCGCTCGTACGAACTATCACCAGAACTCTCCACTTATACGTTTAGCACGAGAGTATAATTCGAACTGTCCATTTATTGATTGCAATAAATTAAGATTCAAAATGCAAATTAAAAAAAAAACCTGATACTACCTATCGTGGTTTTTAGTTTATGTATTTCTGCCATTGGTTATATTATCTAAAAATGTTGTTTATTATATTTTTAACTTTTTGACGGGCGCCGTGGCTCAGTTGGTAAAACAAATAACTGTGAAATTGGAGACGCGGGTTTGATTCTCAGTTCAAAGAAAAAAATCCTAGAAAGATTTTTTCTCAATTAGTCAGGTTGTTGTGGTGTATTTTTCATGACTTCCTTACATATCCTCTCTTTCCTATCTGCTGACAAGCCTCTAAAATTGAAGCTTAGAGGACTATTTCATCTTTTTAAAAATGAAACTCGTGTAAATGTTGAGATCCCCAATAAATAAACAAAAAAAAATGAATATTATAATATATTGTGTGTGTTTCAAGTGTGTACTGTATTTGGGAAAATGGTTATCGCGTATTTTGTGTTTTCTTGATTCTCTTTGTACTGTATTTTCTCATATTCCTTCATGCTTATTTTATTTTTGCTAACGAATGATTTCGTGAAAAAAATATCACACAAAAAGAGCATAAGTCATAGATGAAACAAAATAAGATAAAATCGCAAGGCTGCAATGATTCTTATGAAATAGTTCCTTCTGATATTATATTCTATTAGCCCTTTTTGATTTATGACGTAGGTATCGAATACCGGTGGTTTTAACGGAATTTATGAAAATTCCGCTCTCCCCAGTTCTCGTATAACGTGCGATTTGGTTTTTAATCTTCTTTATCGAATCATGTGACAAAATATATATATCGAACCCCAAGCGCTAGGTAGGTTACTTTGCTGAAATGGGGGTCATTTACACCAAAATCACGAATATTCCAAGACAAGCCACAATCTAAAGAGATGTTTCTCTCAGAAAAAAATAATTAATAACCAAATAAAAAATATTTATTTTTGTCCTCGAAAATATTTACATCAAATTACCACCCTTGTAAGAAAAAAAGACTTGATTTATTGGGTCCACGTGTAGTATTTAGTGAACATGATAAAAATAAAATAGGAATTAATTAATTAGTTACGTAAACCTTGACGAAGAAGCTTGTTTGCTTTGAAACCGATCGATGGAAAAAAAATTGTGGTAAAAAACGAAGTTGTTTTATTTATTTTATTATAATGAATAACCACAAAGTTCGCGCTTCAAATATAAAATTAAGATTATTTTAATTTATTTTAAACAAAATAAAACGTTTCCACAACATTCTTTTCAAGTAACCTTTGCAAACCGTCAAAAATACTCCCGAAAGAATATTTTCCAAGTTCAAACAATTTATTTTCAGAATTGTCTTTGAAATTGATCACCGCAGAAAGTTCATAGTCATTCTCTGTGATGGAAACCTTCGGGTCAAAAACTAAACTAGTGATATGACATGATTGATGGCTGTTTCTCAAATAACTTTCAACTTCTTTATGGCCATCCCCGAGCTTAGTAACATGTTAGGACTGAGACAGTTTTTATTCGCCACAAAATAATCGTACGAAACATCGGATCGTTCTTAGACAAATTTCCTCAACCCGAGTCCCGATATATTATATTATGTACAACGGAGAAACTTTGAATTTGTACTGACACTTTACCGTACTCTGAAAGTGTTCTAAACACCAATAAAAAACACGTTTTAGCCAAGAATATGTTCTGTAACTTGAATTATAAAAACAAAACTATTATTTTATTAGTTGGTTGGAAGAAATTGCCATTTGGCAATAAGCCTGCCAATGAACAAATAACATTATGTACAAAAAGTTAAAGAAACAAAAAAAATCCGTTGAAATGAAAAAATAATATTTGATTTTATACCGTAGATATCCGACGTTACGATTTTATACCGTAGATAGCACCGGCTGTCATTATGCACATAACCGAACACCGCACTCAACTACACTATCTAAGTATCAGGCATAGAAGAAACATTCACATTCTATCACATCTACGCAATATTTTGTATAATCACACTTTGCCTGTTTATCTGAGAGAGCTCTTCCAATCTCTATCACAACATGGACTATCTCTTCGTTCTAGTAACGAGAGAACCCTTTTAATACCCCTTCACCGCTCTAATTTTCTCGCCTCTTTCACAGTAGTAGCTGCTCGATTGTGGAATAATATACATACTAATGTTAGAGATCGCCCCGCCTCTTCTTTATTTACATTTCAATCTTGATTGAAATCCCTATCTAAATGTTTGAGTTGTTTCTTCCTTCTTCTTTTACTTCCTATCACCTCTTATCTCCTCTCTTCACAGTAAAGTGTAATTTTTATTTGATTTTTGTTTTAAATTTTGTATAAAGTTATTAGATTCTGCACAATTGCCTAGGATATGTCAATGTCTCAAACTGAACGGTTTGGGTAATCAATGAAAAATTGCCTTATATGCCCGCCCTTATGTATTTATATTGTAAATGTATGTAAAGTGTTGAATAAATAAAAATGTGGGAGAAGCCACGAATGTATGTCAGAATAAACGTGCTCTGCCTACCCCTGCGGAGAAATGGCGTAATGCCAGTAGTAGTAGTAGTAGTAGTAGTAGAAAATCAAATACAATATTAATTAGAGATTCGAATTTGAAGTTCTAACAGCTATGTCTCTCTACTAATAAAAGCACAAATAACCTTCTAATAGTAAGGTAAAGAATTTCATTTTCTCAATTTTGATGGAATAGATAGAACTTTCCAAATCACCAAATTTATTTGAAAAGTTTTATGTTCGTTTCGTGACGAGAGACTAAATCGAATTTTCTGAATAATTTTACATCAGAAACAAAATATTTTGAATGACGTCTCAAGTTGTAAGCTGTACGCGCCTCAAATTTTTTATTTAGTTTTGGTTTACAAACAGTAAAAGATGTCACCTTATATCACTTTAATATCACTTTTATGAAATTTTATCAACTACTTTTGGTTTAAAATCTTCTCCTTATATTTATTTTTCAAATTTTAAAGATTACTTGCTATACCTATTGTTTTTTTTCTCTGCTGCATTGACATGTTGTTATATTATCGTCTTATAGTTTATTTAAAGATTCTTCTCATCGTTTCTTTGAATCCCTTAAAATATGTATGTATTTATATGTTTTTTTCTTTTTGAAAATGTTTTTTTTTTTATATCCGAGCATGTTTTTGTGGCGGGTCGACAACGACGGCACGAGCCGAACATTGCCGAACGCCGACGTAGAGCGTACGAACGGGCCAAACCGACCAAGAGAAAACTACCGGATTCCGACCTCACCGCACGCGTCTTCGAGGCACAAAATTACCGCCAATTTAGATTTACCAACTTCATTTTATTTTGCCTAATATAGTTATTAGAATCCTTCTTTCAATGTGTTAGCTTCAGTAGTTTAGTTTCGTGAATAAATCTTTGTGTAAGACGTAAGTACCCTGTTTTACTTGCTCTCATTCTGTGCACCCACATAACTTTGTACATCACAAAATTAGGCCACCAACTAGGTGCCTACATAAAGGTGGTAACAACACGACTAAAAGTGGTATACCCCGACGTTTGAACACGAAAACACAACATTAAACAATCAATCACGGTGACCCCATTCAAATTCCATAAAAATTGCGCAAAATTTCAGACAGAAATATCTTCGCTTGACAAAATTGTACAACAATTACTTTTTTTCGGTCGGTACATGAAAAATTTAAAATTTCATTTTTAATTTGATTGCACTTTTAATTTATTTGTAATTAATCAAGGTTAATCTATTTCAAGGTTAACTTATTGTAAGGTTAATTAATTTAGTATAATAATAAATAATAATTATAATATATAATAGAATTAGATTTTTCAAAGACCGAGCGAATCGAGTGAATTTTTCTGTCGGTAACAATCTTCAATGTAAATGTAACTAATGTAAATGTAATTAATGTAACTAGTGAATTGATTAAACTGTGATTAATTTCTTAACAATATTACTCGGCCGGGATTAATTCAAACAGGTGATTCATAATTTAACTAAAATTATTATAAACAAACATAATATAATACGTTCGAGCGACTCGCTCACCAAAAATCGCACGCCGAGTAATACATTCCTACAACACATATAAATTTTATTTTTTTTTATTTTTCTTGAGTCGAACACACAAACAATTCACACGAACATTTACATAGGGTGCCAGATTGAGTAGAGGTACTTACAGGGTACCGGAACATAATTATTTTTGACAAATATTATATGGCGAGACAAGCGTGACGTAGGCATCCGAAAGTTTTCTCCTTGTGAACGCACTGCGGGAGTAAGTTTTTTTTTTACCAGCGAAATCTATCGGAAATATTTTTCAGCTGGCGCAGTCGTGCACAATACTTGCAATTTGTAAAATTTTATTTTTGTAAACAACTTGAAACTATCAAACAAACAGATATTCGGGCGGCTAAGCCGACGAATGTTTAACTTAGTACGTGGACATTAGTATCCATACTTTTTTTTCTATATACATTATATCGTGTGACTGTACTATATATGTTTATATTTTTAACCTAGGCTATGCATGTTATTATGTGTTACAGATTTGAAGTTTTACCATAAACATTTTTAAACTAGATATATTGTACAACGGACAATCAAAAGGAATATTAATATTGAGGGGACCACTCAGGCTTGGAGAATACAAATACCTAATAGTTGGAAAATGTGTTCCGCCGTATGGTAAAATAATTATTTAAATTTTCTGTTTTTAATTTTCTTTTCTATAACTTGCACAGTACATACATAACAAATAGTGACTCTGACATTTAAAAAATAAATATTTTTGTTTGAAATTTAAATTTAAATTTAAATTTAAATCTAATAATTTAAACTTAACTTTTTAATACAACTACACTCATTATTGAATACTTTTATTTCAATATGTTAACTTATACTGTAATCATTATTACATACATTTTTCTGAATTTTTTTTTTAAAAACGAATATTTTTAAACTGTAAACAATGGCTAACAAGGACAACACTGACTTGACAAATATCAACACAGCAAACAACATGTTCCACACGGATAGGATTAGCGTTAAACTACCACAGCTATGGGTGAACAACATCGAACTTTGGTTTAAACAGATAGAAGCACAATTCGAGTTGGCAAACATAGTTTCAGAAGACGCACGTTATAGTCACTTAGTGTCAAAACTTGAACAAACGCACATAGAACAAGTTTCAGATATTTTACTCATGGAACCGAACCGAGCAAAATATACGAGGCTGAAGGAAGCTATAATCCAACGCATGGGCTGTCCACAGGACAGAAGGAGAGAAAAACTGTTTTCTTCCTTACAGCTTGGGGATCGAAACCCATCCAGCCTACTTAGAGAGATGCGGACGCTAGCAATAGGTTTACAAATAGACGAAACGACGTTGCAATACTTGTGGATACAACAACTGCCCAAGACGATCCAAGCGCATTTAGCCATAAGCGAAGATGACTGGGATAGGCAAGCGACGATAGCAGATCGCCTAATACAGGTGTACACACAGGATAATGTAGCGGTAGTAGGTACCAACAATAAAAATAACATTTGTAGTTTAGAACAGTCCGTACAAGCTCTAACCCATAAGGTAGAGAGTTTATTTCACACAATCAACAAACAGCATAGTCACAACAACAATAACAATAGATTCAAACACACAACAAGTAACAGCAGTAACAATTTCAATAACAACAAATACAACAACAATTTCAACAAAACAAGCTATAGGGCCAACGGAAATAACAAGAAAACTATTCTTTGTTACTTCCACACAAAATTTGGCGATCAAGCTAAGAAATGCGTCACACCATGTGAATTTAAACCGCATCTAGCTTCAAAAAACTAGATGGTCGAATCATAGCGGAGGCGGCTGATTCAACCAACACAACACGTCTCTTTGTTAAAGATCGTGATACCGGTGTGTCATACCTCGTTGACTCCGGATCGGAAATATCATTAATTCCTAGATCTTTACACAAACGCCATGGAGAAAAGTCTAAGCTAATTCTCTATGCAGCGAACGGGACTACGATCCAGAATTTCGGAGTTACCACGGTAACACTGAATCTGGGATGTAAACAAATGTTTACATGGAAGTTTATAATAGCGGATACGACACGCCCTATTATAGGAGCAGATTTTCTCCACAACTTCCACCTGTTAGTAGATGTTAGGAACAAACGGTTAGTAGACAATACAAACGGCAAGATAGTCAGAGCATTTGACATCTCCACAAACAACAACATAACATGTTCCATATCATTAACAGACAAAACCAACATTTACCACTCACTCATATTGAAGTATCCACAACTAGTAGATATCAATAAACCATACGCAGGGCTGGATAAACACAACACAATCCACCATATAGATACCCGTGGCAAACCCGTTATGTGTAAGACTCGTCGGCTGTCCCCAGAACTACTGAGGCAGGCGAAGCAAGAGTTCGATCACATGGTGGCTCAAGGTATTTGTAGACCCTCCAAGAGTGAGTGGGCCTCTCCATTGCATATGGTGAAGAAGAGCGATGGTACTTATCGCCCTTGTGGCGATTACCGTAGCTTAAACGCACAGACGGTACCTGATCGTTATTCCTTGCCACATATCCACGATATATGCAATGACTTATTTAACTGTAAAATTTTTTCCAAAATTGACTTACAACGAGCATATCACCAAATTCCAATTAATGAAACTGACATTAAAAAGACAGCTATAACCACACCATTCGGGTTATTTGAATTTGTAAGAATGCCATTCGGACTATCATGCGCTGCACAAACATTCCAACGTCACATCAACGAAGTCACAAGAGGTCTAGAAGGAGTACACGCATATATCGACGATATATTGATCGCTTCACCAGACGAAGAAACACATGTGGAACACTTAAAAGCTTTGTTCCAGCGACTTCAAGATCATGGAATGGTGGTAAACCCATCTAAATGCGAGTTTGCCAAGAAAACACTGTTATTTCTTGGTTATGAAATTTCGGCTGAAGGCATCGGACCCTCGCCAACAAAAGTGGAAGCCATCACGAACCTCAACAAGCCAGAAACCATTAAGCAGTTGAGAAGATTCTTGGCCATGGGAAACTTCTACCGAAGATTCATACCACGAGCAGCACACAAATTGATACGACTACACGATTACCTCAAGGGAGCAAAAAAGAATGACAACAGAAAAGTAGAGTGGAACGAAGTCACTACACACGATTTCGAAGAGGTCAAGAACTCGCTGATCAACGCCACTAAGCTTAGCTACCCAGAGGAAAGCAGCAAGATGTCAGTGTGGACAGACGCCTCAGATTACGCAATCGGAGGCGTGCTACAACAAACCACAGACGGCATCAACTACAAACCGATAAGTTTCTTCTCAAAAAAGTTGAACAAGGCTCAGTGTTCATATAGTACGTACGACAGGGAACTACTAGCCATTTTTGAGACTGTAAGGTACTTTCAACATTATCTGGAGGGCAGAGAATTCTGTATATACACGGACCATAAACCACTACAATTCGTGTTTAGAAGGAAAAGTCACGACAAAGAAAGCCCCAGACAACTCAGATATCTAGACTACATCTCACAGTTCAGCACGGACATCAAATACATAAAAGGAGAAGACAACGTCGTCGCCGATACCTTATCAAGAATCGACATGATCGAACAAGAGGCAAACATATCGTTCGAAAAGATCCATAAAGAACAAAGGCAGGACAACGAACTACTCGCACTCTTGGACGACAAGAACACTGCTCTGAACCTGATCAAAACCAACATGCAGGGACAAGAAATCGTCTTCGATCTCAACAAAGGCAACATGCGACCGTACATCCCAAAAACGCTACAGAGATCTTTCTTCAACCAAGTGCATAACCTCAACCATGCAGGAGCCGACGCCACGACCAAGACCATCAGTCAAAGAGGCGTCTGGAAAAATATGAAAGCAGACTGCGCAGCTTGGACGAAGGCCTGCATACCCTGTCAGAAGAGCAAAGTCAACAAACACACGAGGACACCGATCATCAAGATCGACATGCCGAGACAGAAATTCTGCGTGGTCCATGTCGACCTCATCGGACCTTTTCCACCATCAGAGGGACTGAGGTACTGCCTCACATGTATCGACCGATACACTCGATGGGCGGAAGTAATCCCTATCGCAGATATCCAGACCCACACAATCATCAGAGCCATCTGGGACAACTGGATTGCGAGATACGGCGTACCGGAGAAAATTATAACTGATCAGGGTAGGCAATTCATGTCTACGGACTTTAACTTGTTTTGTTCCAGATCAGGCATAGCACACTCCAACACGACGCCTTACCATCCACAAAGTAATGGCATGATCGAGCGATTTCATAGAACGCTGAAGACGGCCATTAAAGCTCACCACCCTGTTCCGTGGACAAAATCGATCAGCACCATACTACTCGGACTGAGGGCCACACTGCGCACGAATGCAGAGCACTCAGTAGCAGAGATGCTGTATGGGTGCAAACTAAAGTTACCAGCAGACATCCTGGAGCAGACGAACGACTACATTGACCCGGACTCCTACACTAGGCAACTGGTAAATTTCATGCAAAACGTCAAACCAAGGCCAGTCGAGCACCACAATAAAGGTAACGTTTTCATCCACCCGGAACTAAAGAGAGCCACACACTTGTTTCTGAGGGACGACAGAGTGTACAAACCCCTGATGCCGAACTACAAGGGGCCCTACAAGGTCATCACCAGGGCGGAAAAGACGGTAACACTGGACGTGGATGGCGAACATAAAAAGGTTTCGCTGGACAGGTGCAAGCCGGCGTTCCAGACAGCGGAAGAACGAGCCAGTCCAGCAGAAACGGAAACACCAACAGAACAACCGGCATACACAACGCGTAGCGGCAGGAGGGTGATACAGCGTCAGTTTTGAAAAACAGATTTCAAAACTTGGAAGGGGGCTGTGTGGCGGGTCGACAACGACGGCACGAGCCGAACATTGCCGAACGCCGACGTAGAGCGTACGAACGGGCCAAACCGACCAAGAGAAAACTACCGGATTCCGACCTCACCGCACGCGTCTTCGAGGCACAAAATTACCGCCAATTTAGATTTACCAACTTCATTTTATTTTGCCTAATATAGTTATTAGAATCCTTCTTTCAATGTGTTAGCTTCAGTAGTTTAGTTTCGTGAATAAATCTTTGTGTAAAACGTAAGTACCCTGTTTTACTTGCTCTCATTCTGTGCACCCACATAACTTTGTACATCACAAAATTAGGCCACCAACTAGGTGCCTACATAAAGGTGGTAACAACACGACTAAATTTTTCATTCTTTATTTTAATTACTTTTACAAAAAATTTTTCTTCATTTTTAATATTATTTTCATTTGTATATACTAACTACAAACTTTTGAATACTTTTTTTCCTTCTCTTTTTTGTAGTAAAAAATAGTGCATTGATAACCTTAGATATAATTATAATATAAAATATAATATGGAAACTTCACTAGTCCATTAGAGTTAAGTTTAACTGTGTAAAATATAAAACTATGTAACCGTACTGTATCTTTCCTGAATAAAAGAAAAAAAAATCAATATGTAGGTTCTACATAAAATTAAAATAAGAAAAACAGTACACATCTTTCACTAATAAGGAAGTTCAGCGGTTTTAAAAATGAGTCTCATTTTTTTAACAGACTATCAAACTAAGCATAAAAAAAAATATTTTTATGTAACGTATTAATTCATCGCTATCCTTTTTTAATGTTTTGTAATTTTGAAATTACTCCGCCCGTGACGTCGTCATCGGTGAGTTGTGCTGACATTTAAAAGTAAAACCTGCAGCTATCAAAATACACTAAACATTGACAAAAATGGCTACCCGGAAACCGAAAAACTATAATTGATTGGTTCACAAACACCTGTGACGTTTGAAAAAAAAAAAAAAAAAAACATTTTTATATTTTTTTTCATACATTTTAGATGAACATTGCCCTACAATTAAATGCTCTAATTTTTGATACGTGTTATAAAATATTTTTTATATTTAATTTCCTATAGCACTGAACTTTCTTATTGTAATATGTGAACACCTAAAATACACAATCAATGTTCGTGTCCTCGTGTTTGTCTTCGATAGACTGAATAACTACTGGACCGATTTACGTGGAAATGTTTTTTGGAAAATGACGGGCTTTGCCATGGGCATGTTTATAGCTCCTAAAATCTTCAATTTGTTAAGTATAAAAAAGTTAGGAGCGTAAATGTTTTATTCATCGTTTCCAGGGCTGCATTCGACGAGAATGCATTTATTTAAAAAAAAAGGTTTTTTTTTCGTACATAAAAAAATGTTTTTTTATTTAAAAAAACATTTATTGCTTTTTAGAGGATTTTTGGTAATACTTAAATAATATTCACTGACATTCGATACATTTTTCGAAATCGTATTACTACATGAAGTGCATCTCTGTTGACAAATGAGCATAGTTTAAAGAAAAAATAATTCTAAGTTTGAATATTTGTTTTTTTGAGTTATGGAATTTAATCATCAACAAGTACCTAGGTACCTACATACAAATGAAAAGTTGTGTGATATTTTTTAGGTTTATCCGAACGGTTTTTCCGCGCTTTCAAGACACAATCAGGCATTTTGGTTTCGAATTGAATGTCAGGCTCACGTCAAAACCCAGCTGGCGGTTAGAGAGCCACTGATATCATTGTATAAAATTATAATAAACATGGACGTAATACAAGAATATCAATTGAGGCTTGTAAATCAGGGACTAAAATTATACAATAAACTACCAGACAAAACTAAAGAAAGGACTGGAAAATCTGGAAATTAAAACTTTAAACGTATTAATTTAGCATGTCGTACCGTTTGCACTCACTACAACACTTTTTTTAAATCTCTTCCAAAATCACAGTTGCATATTCATAATAATTGACATGAAAATAAAGAAAAAAAATCAATTTGTCAAACTTTAAACTACTCTCCTGAAAAATTATTAATTATGTAATTAGCACGTTTGTCTTATATACATTCTAGACCATCGATGTAAAAAAAAAAAACATATTTTACGTTAATTATTGAGTATATATTGAGGTCAGTAGCGGTCACACATCTCAACGGGGAAAAATACGCAAGGGTTTGTCATGTTCATAATACTAGACACTCCAATAAGGATCTGATTCTACAGAGAGGAGTCAATACTTTTTTAGCTCAAAGGCAGCAATATTATATAGGCCCGAGGGTATATAACCTTATCCCAGTTTCGTGGAAATGTGGTGGGATTGCCAGGCTGAGGAAGGTGTTGACTGCATTCTTAATCCATATTGGTCGGAGGGAGTCAGAGAATTTGTTGTCCGATGTAGAAGGACGTAAGCTGGTTGCTTGTTTTACTAGTAATGACTTGGGACTTACTTGGGATATAGAGATTTTGGTATTATTTATGTTTTCTCTGGATATTCATTGTTTACCTTTAAGACTGAAAAAGCACACATTATGATAAAACTGTAAATACTTTTAAATATCATTATAAAATACATAATTTACTGCCTTAGAACGGGGAAGCTATCCCTAGTTAGGCAGTTTAGATGAACCAACAGTAAAAATAAAAAATATGTATGCTTACTTTTACTACTGAATTAATTTGTTGTATAAATAATTACTTGTATATTGCTGTAATAAATATGTAAAATAATAATATAAAAAAAAAAAAAATAATAATAATATACAGAGTAAATTAAATCTAAATCACGCCAAACTAATAATAAATACAACTATGTCAAAAAAAATCATACTAAATGGTCATAAAAAATCGATAATAAAATAAACAAAAAATAATAAAACTATGAACTCAAAATGTCAATATTACACGTTACAGGCGCAGAGAAAACTTGCCTTTGTATTTTTTAATAATAGAGAAATGCGTTTTTATGATTTCCCAAAACATTTTATTTTTTGGGTAATTTTCAACGAGTTGTGAACAATTTACTTTTATAAAATGGGAATCAAGTTAGGATAGAGTGGGATTCGAGCTTCGGACCTCTGATCCGTGACTCCACAAATCTGATCATGATGCGGCGTGATGCAGGCGTGATGCCAAGTAGACATGTGTGAAGAAAATATATATATATATTTTTTTTTACCTGTAGCCATCTAGTCAAAAATCTTCAGTATTCTGTTTCTATTTCACACTCAGAACTGTATTTTTAATCCGCCCGGGCGCGGACCAAAGCAAAAAATATAAATACAATACAATTGATAGTAACTGCCAGAAAATACATACACATAATACAAGACTAGCACAACGTGAAAGCTTGTCAGTACCGAGGTATGTTAATAAGTATGGCCAAAGAACACTTCATTACACAATTAGTAAAAATTTTAATAAGATTCCTAAGCAGATCTTTAAAAAAAATGTTGACATAACTTTTTACGAAAAAATAATTAAATGGCTCATATGTAATGAGGTTTTATATATATTTTTATTATTTTCTTTATTGAAATAAACGGCGCTTAGTGCCTTTTACATATTAGTTAAAAATACAATTAAATATATCTACATGTAAGCATAATTATAAGTAATACAGAGCATTTAAAACAATATTTAACAACAAATTTAATTAACAAATTAAGAAAGTCTAAAAAAGATAAACTATATAAAAGAATAAAATATTACCAGTTATAGAATTATCGTTAAAAAAAGATAATTTGGTATTAGAAATACTTTGAACCAGTTTAAAAAAAAACTAAGAAAACAATTTTGAATAACATTAAAGGAAAAAAAAATATACGTATTATTATTTAAAACTTATACTTAGGTAAATAGTTGCTATTTATGTATAAAAATATTTAATGATGTAAAAAAAAAAATAATGAAGAGAAAAATTTTGTACTTTTAAATTAATTCAAGAAAAGTAACGAAAATAAGATTATTATTTTGTTTAACAATCATCTATTTAATTTTTTGTAAAAAAAAATTGTGTAAAAATACGTATTCTTTTAGTTCTTAGTAATGTTTATATTACTTTTTAAAATTATATAATTTCTCTAACATTTTTCTTTGTAAAGGAAAAATAAGAAACCTGCTGACAAGCCGGTTTCGCGGTTTAGTGGGTTTAGTTATTTTTCGTTTTATATTTTTCTGTTCATGTTTACCTTCTTAAGTAAAAATAAATACAAAAAAAAATCAATTAAAAAAATATCTTTTGTGTTAAAAATGTGGTCCACGGGACAAAAATGGCGGCAACCACTTCTGATTAATTCCTGTAAGAATTTATTTCCTTTATATTCTTTATAATCCATTTTGTAGCACCTTTTTCCTTAAAAACCCGGCGAGGCATTGGAAATCGTAAGTCAACCTCTTATCGAGAGGTTTCACTTCCGGCCGTTTGTCATTTCGCCGGATACCCGGTGCTCCAAACCGTGGAATATTAAATTCTTCTCTAAAATTCATCTTGGGTCTGTTTTTATCCTCCTAAAATAGCGTTAATTATTTTATTATAATTATTTTGCGCAACAACAGGCAGTGCCGCGATTACAAACGCTATCTTCATCCGTACCTACATATCGAGACAGTATAAAGTAAAATCGATATCGTACGAAAATACGTACATTTGTGTAAAAATTTAAAGTATTTTTGTCAGTTATCTTTAATTGAACATGTTTAGAAAAACGAATTTGTACAAGTCGCGTCACGCCGCATCAACATTGCAGAGCAAAACGACTACTTGTATATCCCAGTTTCCGGTAAATTCAAAGTTGAATGTCGCGTCCTTTTACGCTGCTTCATATTTACTGACCACTGCGCGTAATCGAGTTGTGGTCCTGTGGCTAGTGTCTCGGACTCACAGACCAAGGGTCTGTGGTTTTTTTAATATTTTTTTAAATATATATTTGGACCCCTGTATTTAGTAGCCTTACGTGTCATGTACAAGGCTTAGGTACACGGAAAAAATCGTTTTTGTTTGTCTTGGAAATGGGATGTCCACTGATTTTGGTTTATTACCTTTATGAGTCCAATCACCATTGTTGCAAAGTTCAAGAACAATGGCGCGTGATAACTACTTTTAACTACAGTGTGGATATCTGTTAAGGATATCCCATCTTTCCTGTTTTCTGCTTCAAGATTATGGCGTTGCAAACTGAAAAATGGGCACTGAAATAACAGATGTTCGATACTCTGTGAAGAAATATCATCGCATGGACAATAGTCATCATTCCTTAATTTAAACCTATATAGATAACTTCTCATAGCTCCGTGTCCTGGAAAAATTTGGGTCGTTTCGAAAGTACTTTGGTGATGATGACGGAAGTTTGCTGCATCAGTCAGCGTTGGGAAAAACATTTTGGGTCTGTGGTTCGAATCCTACTCTACCCCAACTTGATTCCATTTTCTAATAGTGAGTAATAACTAAACTAAATATACAACTCGTTGAAAATGGACCTCAAAATGAAATATTGAGTGAAGAACGCAAATATTTATTTTTCTTAAAAAAAAAAGTTTCCGAAACCTCAGTTGAATGGAACACAAGATGGGTGCTTGGAGCCGCATCTAGAGTATACATATACATAAATGATCCTCATGCAAGAAAAGGAAATAGGTACATATTTCCCTAGTTCATAGTTATTTATAAATTCATTACCATAGAAATGACACTAGCTGGCAGCTGTCAATTTTTATTAATATATCCTTAAAACATTGATAAAAGTATCTGCGAATGTGCGGTACTGTGATCGACGAATTTTCAAGATTATTCCGCAGCGTAAATGACGGACGCCCGCTCACATCTCGCGGCTTGTTTGCGACTTTTTGACAAAAAACCAGACCCCGTTGATGCCCAGCCACCGTATTCACCGGACTGTTCCCAAAGATGAAGAGCACTATGAAAGGACGACGTTTTGCGACCCAAGAGGAGATAAAGACCGAATGGCTGACGGAATTGAATGCCATCCAAAAAGTTCGTTATAAAAATGTTTTGAGGATTGGAGAAATGCTGGCATACTTATATTATATTAATATTTTAAAGAGGACAATGTTAATATTGAGGAATACATAATACTTTTTTTAAATACACAAACTTCGTGCATTTTTTTTTATCAAACTGTATATACTTAAACCCGTTAATTATTTATAAGTCAAAAGTTTTACAGTGAACATTATGTAATTTGGTTTTTAATTATCTTTTTCCTTCTTATTAGAAATGTATTATTGTGATCTGTATTATTTACACATTTTTGACACTATTTTCTTAACTGTTTTATGATGTTTTTTAATATGTTTTATGTTGATAAATATGTAATTTAAATTATAATGTAACGGCACTGTGTTCCATGCACAAGGTAAAAATAAACAATAAAAATAAATTAAAAGAAATAAATGCAAGATAGTGCTTCAAAATCTGTGTTTATACATCTTCAGAATTCCAGATAAGTTCGAGCTAACTGAAAACAAATGAATTCAAATTCTAAGTACGATAATCTAATTTATGGAAGGGCATGTCGCCATTGCGGATGTTATATCCAGTCGCATCTGAATATTCTATTTCCGTTTAATTCGTTATATTATTGCGCATTGAGCTATGAATTATCCCTAAAGATAAATCCCCTGTCGCTAATAGAAGAGGTCCTTTCGGGACCTTCAAATGTTGCGCGTTTTGTTGTTAAGTATTTCTTAAAAGGGAAATACCGTCCTGTGGGATAGCGACCCTTTTTGAGACTATTTTGACCGCTTTTGGTCTTTTGAGCTAAGCTTGGAAAATGTATTTAAACGTCAGATACAAACGGTTTTTTCCAACGATATAGGATGCCCTATATTTGGTCTGAGCTATGTTAGTTTAATTTGGTCTAAGCTAGGTTAGCCAACCTGTTAGAAATTTTGATTCGTAGTTTTGAATTTTGTCAAATTAACGATAGAAGTTTTTTCACATTCATTTTTTTTAAATAAATATTTTACTGACCGACCAAAACAAGATTTTCAGCTGAAACCGAAACTGAATTTCGGCTTCTGTTCTAGTTTCGGCC
Source organism: Micrasema longulum (assembly GCF_059751315.1). Lineage (NCBI taxonomy): Eukaryota > Metazoa > Arthropoda > Insecta > Trichoptera > Brachycentridae > Micrasema > Micrasema longulum. Next base: position 424,308 of record NW_028277860.1, on the reverse strand, counting down.
AAAACCGTAACCGAAAATTACTCGATAAGTAAAAAGTTACTTCAAAACACCCAAAATTATCGATTTTATTGTTAAACCTTACGAGTTTATTAAAATAAGCGTTTTATAAAATACACAATGAAATAAAAGAAAGTTAAATTTATTTTAACAGAGAGGGAAAACATTTTTAAGAAGGGAATATGGAAGTCTAGGCATTTACAGGGCTTATAACTTGTCATTAGCTGGAAACTTCAGCCAGTCTGCAAGCATTTGCACATACTCAAACATTGTTGAATCAACTACCTGGTAAACGAAGAAGTACAGCAATTGGAAAATTGTTTTCAAACGTTGCCTAGTAGGTTATTTGGTTCAGCCGGATGAATCTCACCCACGTGATAAAGGTTTCAGCTCTTTAATTTACAAAAGTCAACAGATGGAAGAGTTGAAGAAATATGGATGCTCAAACATGGGCAGAATGGTGAATGTTGCACAATGTGCAAAGTGGCCACTTAAACCAGCCAATGACAGGTCATAAGCCCTGTAAATGCCTAGACTTCCATATTCCCTTCTCAAAAATGTTTTTCCTCGCTTTTGAAATAAATTTAGATATGAATAACTCCCTAGGGAGGAAATCCAGACAGTCTGCAAGCATTTGGACATACTTAAACATTGTTAAAAGAAATTTGTTTACTTTTAGCGCTTTTTGGTTCGTTGTCATGTTGTACATATAACTTATATGTAACAGTTCTTTACTGTACATTATAAGAACTTTAACTTATTGACTCTAAGGAATTACAAAAATATAAAGATGAAAGATCACAGAACAACTAACTTCAGTCAACAAATCACAAAATCAGTCAAGTTTTTATTTTTTATGTTCGACAGTGGCAATACAAAAAGTAATTATTTGAATGGACAACAATCCAATACCTTTTACTGTGCTAATTTTCCACCCGAGTAAAGCCGAACGTAATCCGACACATCCCGAGCCCATGTTTCGGCTGAGCCGAACTTTCAGCCAACTTTTGGCTGAGACCGAACCCGCGGCCGAAACTGGCCGAAATCAAAACTGAAAATTCGGGCGGTCACTAAAATATTTATTATTATATTTAAGGACTTAAGTAGGTACAAAAATACATGCACTCTGGCCGGTTTATTGCTCAGCCTTATCTTCCAAAAGACAGACTGGTCAATAGAAAAAAATCATGTAAAATTTTGCTTAATTATTCTTGCTTCTGTAACAATAAAAGCATCCACCCCTTTCCCGAAACTGTTCATAAAGACTTGTGTCTTTCTTCAGTTTGGCATATTAAATATTGATTTTTGAAAAAACTAACCAAGCGAAAATATTATAACAACAATATTTTGAGTTTGTCCTAATTTTTGTATAAAAGGACAGGATTCAACTCCGTGGGGAGCTGTTTTTATAAACATATTACAACAGAGACGAAGAACATTTAAGAGAAGGTAATATAGAAGTCTAGGCATCTACAGGGCTTATGACCTGTCAATGGCTGGTTTAAGTGGCCACTTTACACACTGTGTAACACTCACCATTCTGCCCATATTTGAACATCCAAATACCTTCAATTCTTTCATCTGTTGATGTTTGTGAAGTTAAAGAGCTGAAACCTTTATTTATGCGGGTGAGATTCATCTAATTGAATTATTTCACCTACATACTAGGCAACGAATGAAAATGTTATTTCTTCAATTTCTATACTTCTTCATGGACCAGGTGGATTTATCAATAAATTTATCCATAATGTACCAACATGTATTTTCACAAAAATAAAAAACCATCGCTTCACCATGCTTTTAGAAGCTAACACTATAGTGCACTAAAGAAAAAAATTAAAAGTGGGATTCGCATGTTAGTTTAATTTGTGTCCTGACGAAGAGACGGGCACGTCTCGAAACCGGTAGATAGACATAGTTAAGTCGGTAAGTGGTTACATACAATTTGACAAATATTTAGTAATATTGTTGACTTTTTGAATGATTAATAGTTAATGCTTTAAATATTAATAACACAATACCATTTATTTGAAAACAAATCAATTTTTTGAGGTTGTAGTCTGGAGTTTGAATTGCCTATTTACTTCGTATTTAAATGTTATACAAAATAAATAAATCAATAAAACTAAGAGTCTTTTTTCGTTTAAATTGTGTAGAGTAGATCTGCTGGTCTCGTTAGCATTTTCCCTCCAATCCAGACCCAGAGCGGGGAGCAATCGCCTTCGGCCGTAATAAAAATCCCTCCCAACCCCCACACCAAAAGCACAACAAACGAATATTCCGTCTCGGGAGACAGGTTATTACCAACCCTTATGCGGCGCGGCGTGAGCCCCCGGGCAAACAAACTTTGATTTAAAGAAGGCGCGTTTTTTATTACAGATCCGTTCGTTCGGCGTGCGGCGTTCGATTTCAGAATCTGAAATATTTGTCTCCAGTTGCTCACTGCTGACGAGCTGGCACCGCACGAGGCGCGTTGTGCACTTGACGCTAATCGAATTTAGGTAAAACTAGCAGGCAACGGTCGAATATGTGCGAGGGAATTTGGCCTTGTTTAATCGGTCCTGCGGGCCTCAGTTGATAAGGATTTCCGGCTCATTGAAATATCCCCTATTGGGACTCTTAATTTATTTTTTGCTGTTCGGAGCAATCTATTTATTTATTTACTAACGGACATTGAATCGGGTTGTGGTCCCGTGGCTAGTGTTGCGGACTCACGGGCCAGAGGCCCGAGGTTCAAACCCTACTCTACCCCAACTTGATTTCCATTTTCTAATAGTGAGTTATTTACAACTCGTTGAAAATGGCCACCAAAATTGAAATATATAAACGCTAATATTTATTTTTATTTTTAAAAAATTTAAAAATTATACAATTTATAGGGTTTTAATATTACAATGTAAGAATAATTAAAAACATTTTTTAAAAAAGGAAAGAAGTATTGACAAACATAAGGGACATCAAGACAAGATCTGGACTATTTATTTAGTGTTCGTTTAAACTGTTGTAAACTTAAACCAGAAAAGTCCAGATCTTGTCTTGAGTTAACAATACGATAAAGACGGGTCATTGGAAAATTAAGGGCATAGTTTGTTCTATGCTGATCGATGAACAGTACTTCATTGTTTCTCAACCTACGAGTCGGAATATGGAATTTTACTTGTCCCAGTAATGATGGAACACTATTATACCATTTAGTATGCCGAACATATATATGGAATCAATATTAGTACTACGTTATTGTAGACTAGAAATATTTAACATGGACTCTATCTCAGCATAAGAATAATTACTTCTCTCTAGTCCAAGCATCCGCGCTACTTTTCGAAGCAAGCGATGTTGGACTGATTCAATGTGATTCATGTGAGTCATATAGAATGGATACCAGACCACGGAGGCATATTCTAGAAGAGGGCGAACGTTGAGCAATAAATAGCAATCTAAATGTCAAAAAGACGAATTCGTCACTCAGAATAATGTCACCAAAAGCACACAAAGTTTACAGATATACTCGTAATATATTAAATATCTACGCAAAACGTTCGATTAGTAAGCGATTAATACTGAATAGCAAAGAATCTGTAATTAAAAATAATAAGAGTCAAGTATCGCCGATTACACGTACATGCTAGTGAATTGGAAACTTTAATCCTCATTGAATCAGCTTTGCGGTTCATTAATAAATCTGTCTTAATGGCATTATTTAATCGGCCCTACGGGTCTCAGTTGATCGGCTCTTCGAGCCATGGTTGATTAGGATCACAAATACGTTATTTTGGTTTTTCGTAATACAAAAATGACTGTAAATATAAATAAAAAATCAATATAAATAGAATTAATATTAATTTTTATAGAACCGGAGTCGTGGATATCATGGATCGTGCAGCAAAATTAAAATGGCAGTGGGCAGGACACTCGGCGAGGGAAAATGATGGCAGGTGGACACCAAGAATAATAAAGTGGAGACCGCGGGCAAATAAAAGAAGTGTTGAAAGGCCATAGAAAAGATGGGTCGATGACATTGCCTCGATAGTCGGTAAAACATGGATGATGAAAGCAGGCGAAATGAAGGAATAGAGACGTTTAAAGGACGCCTTTTTCCAGCAGTGGAGAGAATAAGGCTCAAGAAGAAGAAGAAGAAGAGGGATACAATTTTTGAGGTTGGTCTTTTCCAGAGACCAATATACGTGTAATGAGTTAGAAACTAGCTTAAATATATTTCTCTTTAAGACCGTCGAAATAAATCCGACCTTCCAGTCCTATTTAAAATTCTCAACTCACTCTTTGATGCGCCTGAACTACTGAGCTCAATAAAATTAAATATCCCAGCTAGAAACCTCAGACAAAACTAACTGTTTCATACCAATAACCATAGAACTGACTATGGTTTTCATTCCCATATGCCCAAAATTCTTAGGTCTGCCAACAAACATACCAGTCTTGATTTCTTTGATAACAAGTTGTCTTCTTTCATAGATCACTGAATCAAATTAAATTATAAACACCTCTCTCCCGCTTCCATTCCCACCAAGTCTACTAAATACCGTTGGGTCTTTCTATTTTCCTTAATAATAATTTTCTATGTGTAGATATGTCCTTAAAAATGCCCATTGGGCGTATATATAAATAAAAAAATAAATTGGCATTCATAACTCAATTTTGCTGAAAATGGTCTACTGAACACACAAGAACTAGGGCAGCGAAATGTTGTTCATTACATTAACTCATACCCACCGGAGATGGAAATTGAAAATTATCGATTACGCGATAAATACATTTTATACATGATTTCGTTCAGTCTAATCTTTAAAAAAAAATGCTTAAATTCGAGACATAAATGAAAATTATAATAAATAAATAAAAAACACGAATAAAAATATTTTTTGTTCAATAGGTGCTTATCGTCACCGTGAATTTTATATCTAACGCTTCTCGGCCGTCGCTTTTAATGTTTATCAACAAAAAGTAGAGAAATCTCACAAAAAAACTAATGATATGTCATCTCATTGCTTTTATGTATATTTCTAATTTTTTTTTAATAAAAAAACACCACGAAACAGGCCCAAAAAGCGACTTTTTAAACTGGGTCTATTTTGATCCACTTCGCCACCCGCGTAATTTTTTTTAACCATCGGGCTTTACGAGTCAATAGAGAACAAAGAAAAGTAAAGAAAATTTTCCGTAAATTTTAAGTAAAGAAAAGAATGCCTTTTGGTTCAAAGAGGTTAAAATAAAATAAAATTCCATATGTTATGTTTCTTCTTATACAATAAAAATGTACATTCCTAAAACTCCGTATAGCTTCACCACGTTGTCGTCAGAAAACTACGTTAAGAATTTAAGGTTTTTAAATGACAAGAGATACGAAACTTGTCAAAAAGAAGAGTAAATATTTTGCTAGTGACACTAACAGGGAGATATGGGAGAAATGTGACACGGGGTAAGTCGTCACATTTATTACAATATTATTACATGTTGATTCAGGCTTTGTTACGCGACGTTGAAGAATACATTGTGTTTTTTGTTGTTGAAATGGAATGTTGCGTAGGTGGAAATGTAATAAGGTTGACAGTTACAAAGAAACGCTGTCTCGCTTTTCATTATACAAACGTATCCCGTATTTTCTCCCTGGGTTATGGTACTAAAGTAATTTTTTTACATGATATAGATATTTATCATTAGCGTGTTCCTATTGAATTGTTTTTTGGATAAATTGTTTGTTATGAGAACTAGAACCACCGAAAAACCCTTTAGAGCGCCCAGTTTTATCTGCTGACTTCGGACGTTCGGTATATAATTATGATAACTATTTTTGAAAACTACAAAAGGTATTGATACAGGAAATTTCTTTCTGATGCTTTTTCTAAAACATATGAAAAATCGGATGTGTTTTGAGGTGCGCAAAACGGGACAATGAAACGTCGACTTTTTCGATTTTAGTTAGGCATAATCAGTCCGGCGTGCAGTTGTCTTTTTCGCAGGCGTCGAGTTCGAGGAGTTCAAGGCATCTGCGAGAGAGTGTCAGAAAAACAACGTTCAAATACCTATTCATCGAAGTTGTCTGACACCTCATATCCCCCTAACGTACCAATAAATTTTATTTTATTTTATAAATAGAGCAATCTCTTAATATGTCTTCATTGGAGAGACGTAGAACTGAGATGGACCTTATATGCATTTTCAAAATACTTAATGCTTTAAGTGATGTCCCATCTCTGTTGCAATCAATTTATTTTCATGTTCCCAACCGTGTCACCAGAAGTCAAAATCTGCTATTTATAAAATCTTCTAAGAGCAACTTTGGTTTTTATGCCCCAATGTCCAGAATGTGTAGATTAGTCAATTCATCACACGACTTAGAATTCTTTGGGATAGATCTTCCTGCTTTTCGTAGATCTCTTCGCGACTAAACAGTGTGGGATGAAGTTGGATTGGCATGGTTTAGCTCAAAGTTTTTGATTTTTCGTTTTTTTAAATATATTGCATACTATTATTGTTTTGCCCTTGTTTGTCTTTGCTAAATAGTTTTATGTTCTTTTTGTTCAGTTTCTTGCATTTATGTTTCTTCATGTAACTGTTGTAATTGGCTTAGGCCGTATATATATAATAAATAAATAAATATATACGCAAAAATGCCTTTTACAGAAATTATAATATAAACATATTTGGTTAAATTAACGCATACAATACTTTTTACCCAAGATTTAGATACGAAAATTGAACCTCAAAAGTATGAACACATTCAAAAGAAATTTTAAACGATAAAAAAATTAATGTAAAAATCCAATTAGATAATAAAATATTTTAAAAGATTAATATAACAAGAAAACCATAAAGCACTGTTTCATAAAAAACGCATGCAATACTTTTTACCCAGGATTTCGAAACAAAAAATAAACCTAAAAATTATAGAACACATCCAGAAGTTTAAATATATATGGCTGTATAGTCGTTGCTGTTAATCTGAAATCTGTGTCGTTGTTTATCTACACTTTTGTGTGATTTTTTTAGCTACCAGGGCTGGTATTCTGAACGGAATTGCTCTCGACGAGATCGCTCTGTAAACGTGTATTTATTACGCGTTGAAAATGCGTTTTCCACGCGCGCTTTTGCTTTCAAAATATCACCCCAAGGGTGGTGTTCCAAACGCTCTCGCGGCCTTAGAAAAAACTTTACATACAAAATACAAGAGATAAAAGCGGTTCAGAATAGCACCGCAGGATGATTTTAATTGCATACCATCATCTCTGTTAATATTGTCGGGATATAAAGTATATAACGCAACACATATTTTATTTTATTTGAGAAACAAACACTTCTACATACATATTTATAGTAAACACAAGATATATTGTATAAACCCAGAACCAATAACACATTATCTACAATATATCTACACATATCAGGGGCGAACCGTGTATAGAAGCGATTATGCGCAGCTTACGATTATATTTGACTAACCATAATAATGTTTTATTGTAACTTTATTTACAGAAAAATATATAAATAATTAACATTTATTTTAAATCATTTTCACCGTTTGTATTTTTATCCTAATATAAATTTTAATAAAGCGCGCCCAGCGCCTGCAGTGAGCCAAGAAACTATCCGATTATTCCAGCTTATTTTTCATACATATAAGCATACTATATTTTGAACGTATTAACCCCAGTGCGGGTTTTTTCTCCTAGATTAAACTTGCAGATTATACAAATTATTTGAAGATTTTTGATTTGGAAAACAGTATTTAAAACATTGTTTCTTAAGGACTATTTTTCTTTGAGATGGTACTTTTGACATAAGACAATAATTACTTTCATGCGTCATATTGAAGGACACATAGCGCTCCACGCGGCCGTTTTTAGCACTATTAATTACTAGAACAATGCGGCCAGCTGACATTTCAATTGAATACATAATATCGACTGAATTCACAGTGGTATTTTTTATTTATTTTTTAATAAATTAAATATTAAAATTATGAATAATATTTCTATATAATATAATATATCACGAAAATACATCGTTTGAGTTGATTTCACGGATGAGAGTTGTTGTATCACACAGAACCACAGAAAAATATCAATTTATAGTGAATATTACTTACATTATATTATGTACCTTCTATGTAGGGACAAATATATGATATTTTTTTATAGCTTACCTGTAAATAAAATCACCATTCGCCACTGACACATATAACATCAAACCTTGATGATGGACGCTGTAATGCGATTAGAAACATCAGAAAAGAGGTCGAACTACACACGGCATAATAACCCAAAAAAGCTCACTGTGCAGGAAGAATAGTGTTTTGTTCAATTTTACCACCTTGTGCACAGTTAAATGAAATTTGACGACTTTACCAGGAATTGAACCCTGGACCTCAATCGTGATGAATGAACGCGCCAAACGTTACAATGTGATGTAATGTAATGAATTATAAAATAGAGTAAACATTCATCATCATCAGCCGTCTCTTGTCCAATGGTGAACATAGGCCTCCCCCTTCAGTCTCCATATCTCCCTATCCCGAGCCAACCGCATCCAACCACTTCCTGCAACTCGTCTTATGTCATCAGACCACCTTGTCTGCCGAAACTTCTTCTACCTGTTCTGGGTCTCCATTCCAGGACTTTTTTGGTCTATCTAGAGTCTGTGTTTCTGGCTATATGAACATTACGACAAACGTTTCGACATTTGGTTGGAATTTTTCTTGATTTTAGGCATTTTTAAGTAGGCACATATTATTAAGTTGTGTTCAACATTTAAAAATGAACCCCAAAAGTAAATCAAAATTGTAAAGGTCATTTGAAAGAAGATTTTGTGCTCTACAAGATGTTGTGTTTGCTTTTACGTTACATATATCATTTTATTTGATTACATGCCTTCAAAATGGACAACCTTTGCGCTCCAAAATATCTTGCTGAGAATTTTATTTACCTTTCTGATGATGGTCTATCGCTTCGCTCTTCTCAGGAGTGAACACTTTCCGTTCCTCGACATAGTACACCATTGTTCAGCTATTCCTTCCGTTCAAGGTACCAGACTTTGGAATGAGTTCCCTCTTCATATAAAAAAATCACGTATTACATGTCTTTAAAATACATTTTTATTTTTTAGTTCAATTTTTTGACCAACTCTTCTTTTAATCAGTCCGTTTTTTGGTCGGCTGGAGTTCGCATGGATGAGAATACATCGTCAACCTTTCCCCTACTGTCCTAAAAACACCCTCGAGTTACGGTGCTGTGTAGTCACTACATATTAATAAAATAAGAGATTTAAAAAGGGAAAAATGAAATATTTATAGATGGCTTTAATTAAACATAATTTAATTCAAAGATGATAATATTCCAAATCTGACTTTTGAAAACATGAAAAAACCATTGGATATCGCTAACGACTCGAAACGGGCGAAACGTGCACCCGCGCCAACTTCCCGAGAGATACTAAGTACTTGAAGCTCGTATCTAGTACTGGGCTACGTGACTGAATGAGAGTATACTTTTGATGATATTAGTAATTTATCTCCGATTTCCGATAAAATGCTTTTTTGTGCCTAATGAATACTTATTAAGAAAGGTCTTTTGCGATGGTTCGGTCATGTGGAGCGAATGAATGATGAAAGAACGGCTAAAAAGATTTATGATGCGAATGTGTCTGGTTGTAGAAGTCGAGGAAGGCCGAGAAAGACATGGCATGATCAAGTACAACAAATTCTTGAAAGTGGTCATGTGAAAAGTCGGAATAATTGACGTGCGTGCATGAGAAGATGTATGAATGTGAAGGAAGCAAAGGAAGTGTGCCAGGACAGAGTGGTGTGGCGTTCTATCCTCTCTGCCTACCCCTCCGGGGAAATGGCGTGATGGTTAGTTAGTTAGTTAGTTTTGAATACTTATTATTTAAAAACAAATTATTTCAATCGATACGTAAATGTGTAATGAAGGAATACTGAAAATCTAAACCCTATATTTAATATATTTATAAAGATATTATAGTTATTAGACGCAATGTGTACTAGCTACACATCACCGGGGAGGGAGGGTAAACTAATTTGTTGGGATTTTTTTGTTACGTCATCTTGTTCTTTTCATTTAGAAAAAACGGACCTAATTTATGTTAACACCCAATACTAAAATGGCTCTATGAAAAAAAAATTTTGATATCAGGGGCAATTTAGATTTCTGGACCGAGAACACTGAGTCCGATTGTGCTTTCCGCGTCAGCTAGCAAAAGAAACGAGTAATTGTAACAGCGACAGTGAAAAACGCATTCGTTGTTACAAAAAAACCTCACACAAAAGCTCGTTACTCCTTTATGCGATGTTTGCTTTTGCAATGTAATCAGGGCACAGTGTGCAGTATGCATACTAGTTGAACGAATCAACTCAATCGTGAAGGAACCGTCTCGTGGGTGTAAGGAATTACGGGTTCACTTTGTGTTTACCACCGAAAATAGTTGTTTTAAGTACGCTTGACTTTCTTTTTAGAATACGGATACGTTACTCATCCGTGTAAAAATTACTAAAAAACTGGATAACATCATTAATATTTAAAGCGTTAACTTTGTGGTCAAACATTTTTTTATTATTTATTATTTTTTTATTTATAAATCATATAACACAAAGTATTTTACAAGTATAATACGTTGAATTACATTCCCAGGAGTTACAACAATTCAATTTGGGACATAACACATATTGAAAACCACAAAGAAACAAAGCAAGTTTAGCACCTTTATAACTAAATATAGCACAACAATATATACGCCAAAACCTTTTCTTATACAAGCAGAATAAATATAAAATAAAAAAAAACGCTTTTAATAATAAAAAAAAGTAGTGAATCTACTAAGGGAGATAAAGTCATTAACATCACATGCCATGCAGATGATGCTGCCATAGTGATGATGAGAACATATCCATCTCAGTTAGTAAACATTTACTCAATGTTATTAAATATTTGTATCTAACCTCTTAAGCTAGGGTTTCCTAGGACAGCGGTGCCCGTATTTTAACGGCCGTAGTGAACGGTGATGCAGTGGACAGCCGTCGTAAAGGTGACTAGAGTGTGGTTTTCTAGGAAAACGGTGTTATCAACACCATTTAACACCGTTTTCCTAGAAAACCACTCTCTAATCACCTTTACGACGGCTGTCCACGGCATCACCGTTCACTACGGCCGTTAAAATACGGGCACCGCTGTCCTAGGAAACCCTAGCTTTACCGACTTTTCTATGTCTACCGGTTTCAAAACGACATCAATTAAACCATCATGCAAAACCCACTAAAATCATAGCGCTGATAACACGTTACATAAAAATAAAAATTATTTTTTTTTGGCGTAGTTTATTAGTCTATCAAGAACTTCCTCATTGCATAGAAGAAAAGCGTTACAATTCTTTGGTAAGGGATTTTGGATCAACAGCAAATGCGTAACAAGACCCATTGTTTTGCTGTAAACTATAGCTAACTTCGTGATTGATGATCCTAGAATGATTTTTGTCTATAATAGGTGGCTCTATAGCTGTGGCGCCTAATTACTCTGATACCATAACTAACTTATATTTTACTATTTGTTCCACTCAATGAATGATAGAAATAAGTCTACTTGTATTACTGAGACCACTTTGTACTATTTGCGCCACTGAAAATATGACACGTGAAAAGTCGGAATAATCGACGTGCGTGCATGAGAAGATGTATGAATGTGAAGGAAGCAAAGGAAGTGTGCCAGGACAGAGTGGTGTGGCGTTCTATCCTCTCTGCCTACCCCTCCGGGGAAATGGCGTGATGGTTAGTTAGTTAGTTAAAATATGACACAAATGAGCATACTTATTTTATTAAAACCAAAGTTTTATATGCACTAAGATGTTTTTATATGTTTTGAGTAGTACTATAAGTGTACTGTGAATACCATTGATGCAGGCATAGACAAGAAACATTAGTAAATATAATCGTAAATCATAGAATTAAGAATAGTCCAGAGGGAGCGTAGAATTATATTTGAATACATCGGACTGTGTCCAATAATTCACCTACTTAAGCTAGGGTTCCCTAGGACAGCGGTGCCCGTATCTTAGCGGCCGTAGTGAACGATGATGCGATAGGTAGCCGTCGTAGCGGTGAATAGATAGTGGTTTTATTTTTTAACGGTGTTATCAACACCATTTTTATAGGAAACCACTCTCTAGTCACCGTTACAACGGCTGTCAACCGCATCACTGTTCACTACGGCCGTTAAAATACGGACACCGCTGTCCTAGGAAACCCTAGCTTTAGACACACTTTCACCGCGCGTATACGTTAAGTCGCCGGGTAATATTGCTTGATAGGAAAAAAATAATCATAACACAAATGTAAGGTAAAAAAAAAGCAATCTGTTAATTTCTCTAAAAAATTATTGTGCACGCGGAAACATTGATTGACTCAACAGATTAGATAAATAGGGTCATTTAATAAGAGTAATTAAATTTATGAACTTTGAACTTAAAATATAAAACAAATATTATTTTACACAAAAAGGATATTTTTATATCATGCTAAATAATATTAGAAGTTTTAAAGATAATGTCGTTCAAATGTCCCCCACGGCGTTGTTTAATCCGAGGTCTAATTTTCATTAGTTATTTTATTGAGTGAGAAAAAAATGGTAAAAAAATTCTACCCTGGCAACAGTAACGAAATTTCCATTTTGTTTCTTCGACAAGCTGACAGATGGTCAATTTTCAAGTCATTCATTTGCTACTTAAACATTTGTTTGTTAATTACACATGAAATGTGATGCCATCCTGTTTCTTTAAGATCCTAGCAGTATTTCTACACAAAAAGGACACAACACGGCATAGTTGAATTCAAATTCTGACTGAGCGACGTCTACAAAGAAACTAATGGGGCAAAACGTAAACCTACTCATTTATGAGTAGTTGACTTGCTTTCTGTTTGATGTGCGTATGCGGTTTCTGGTCTATTTTTAATTCTATGCGTAAAATGAACAAAAATGCAATTAATTTGCCAATCAAAACTAATAAATATTATTCGCAATGTAAGTAAACGTGAGTGTAAAACGTTGCAATAAAGAATAACTATATTACTATTATGCATTGTTGAATTATTAATAAAAAACATTTAAAATGTAATTTTTGGACCGTGTTATGTCTGAAACCGTATAAAATGGAGTCCAGTGTATTTGTATGTATGCTTTTGGTTTGAAATATATTTCTATTATTACATTACTACTTTCCCCGGTAGAGGCAGAGACAGAGGATAGAACGTTCTTCGCGTCTGTCTTAAACATCTAGCCACACATGCCCAATGTAGAAATTCTCCATGCATAATAGCACTTTAATATTTTTTTTCTCGCTACCAATATTTATGTACTTTCAAGGGTTCCGTGTGCAAAAAACTATAAGAATTACAGACTATTTAAAACTATGACTGGATAGCTCGTTTTGCCAACTAGAGGAAATAGTTTGATGCGAGCGAAGGGGGGTTGTGAGGTGACGTCACAGCGGTGCTCGTGGGGGGTCTAAATTTAGGCTTGTGTGGGCACGGCGCGCGCTCAGTTCAGTTGTGTCACCGGAACGAAATTGTCGATTTAAGTTATCGAAATGTCTACAGAAAGCTGAGAAGAAAGCTGAATTAGACGTAGATAAACACAAGCAATATGAAATTAACATTGGAAAGTAGAAAATATTGAGATATTGTGAAAATGCCGAGACTACACTTGCAAACACCACAATTGACTAAACGTTTGTACGTCAACTTAGTCCCACGATTATGCCCGGCGTTTTAAAATTAAGTTACCATCGACCAATTCCTTATTAGGTTAGCCATTTGTATTCATTATTTCGATAAATGTTATGAAAAGAGTTTTTTGAAATTATGTCCAAATGCTTGCAAACTGGCTGGATTTCCTCCCTAGGGAGTTATTCATATTTGAATTTATTGCAACACAAAAGAAAAACATTTTTGAGAAGGTAATATGGAAGTCTAGGTATTTACAGGACTTATGACCTGTCATTGGCTGGTTTAAGTGGCCACTTGACACACTGTGTAACATTCAGCATTCTGCCTATGTTAGAACATCAACTCTTCCATCTGTTGACTTTTGTGAAGTAAAAGAGCTGAAACCTTTATCATGTGGGTGAGATTCATCCGGCTTAACCAATTCACCTACTAGGCAACGCCTGAAAACAATTCTACAATTTTTATACAGACGTATGAATTTTTAAGGCGTACAGAAGAAGCTTAAACCAGTTAGTTTAATCAACAACGAAATTGGGTTTAGACAGGAAACAAATACAAAAACAATCCTGTCTATAAATATTTGGAAATATCAACATTCTTTCGGACCAAAAAAACAAAAGAATCCCCTAATAACCATAGTTACGTATGTAATTTCGTATTCAGGAAATAAAGGTCAAGAATATGTATTAAAAATACTTCCTGTGTACTTTTTAAAAATAGATTTATACACCACCAAATTATATGTATGGATTACTGTGACTAAGAGAATCAGCTAAATTTGCCATATACTTTGTAGGCTTCTGATAACTGCTAAACGATCTTATCAGTTTAATAATACCTAGCACATACTCGCATTATGATATACCACGAAATAGAAAAAAAAATCTAACCTATAATTCAGAAGAACGTGATTTTCTCTAAAATGGTGCTTAGGACCCTGTACCTCCGACGTACAGAGTTAATATGGTCCTTGGACTAAACAATCTGAAGACTACGCTAAAATATTGACGATTTGTTTCGAAAATATATTTTCCAACGATTCGATTAACAAATACATTACCCAGTTGGGTTTTATGAATATATCCCCGTATTAAACTCTGGGGATTACAGAAAAATCTGAAAAGTTAGCCTTTAAATAATTAATGACTACCGCTTAGCTGGGTTTTTTTTTGCATTGGGAAAATTTGAATTATTGGAAAATTTATTGAATTAAGTACAAACAAGAATTTAAAATATATTATTAAAAACTAGAAATAAAATAATTTTATGCTTGGTATTCTGTTTTAATTTCATTACACTAATTATTTGTTCCATGAAATTAGTCTCACCCATAGAATTAAGAATAATCCAGAAGGAGAGTAGAATTATATTTGAATCTATCGGACTGTGTCCAATAATTCCCCCACTATGCCCTACTTTCGCAGCGTAATAAAAAATTTACTCTAAAATTTTATTGTGCACGCGAAAATATTGATTGACACAACAGAGTAGATAAGTAAAGGGTAATTTAATAAGAGAAATTGAATTAATGAACTTTAAACTAAAAATATAAAACAAATTTTATTTTACATAAAACGGATATTTTTAGATCATGTTAAATAATATTTGATGTTTTGAAGATAATGTTAGTCAAATGTCCACCACAGCGTTGTTTAATCCGAAATCCAATTTTCAGTAATTCTCTCATTAGATAAGCAAAGTAGGGTAAAAAAGTTTACTACCCTGGCAACACCAACGAAATGTTAATTTTGTTTCTTCGACAATCTGACAGATGAAAAAATAATAATTTAATTTTTAAGTAATGCATTTGTTAAATACACTTTCATTTGCTTATTACACATGAAATGGGATTGCATCTTGTTTCTTTAAGATCCTAGCAGTATTTCTACACTTTAAAAGGACACAACACGGCATAGTTGGATTCAAATCAGGAGTTGCGTACTGAGCGACGTCGACAAAGAAATTAATAGGTCAAAACGTAAACCTACTAATATAAATTAGACTCATAAGAGTAGTTGAGTCGCCTTCTGTTTGATGTGCATATGCGGATTCTGGACTATTCTTAATTCTATGGTCTCACCCTTCAATGCAGCGAGAATTTCTGTTTTATTTAAATGCACTTGCATAAATCAATAAAATGAGGCGAAGGGTTCAGACTCCCCAAAACAAGAATCTAGGCAACTCAAAACAATCTGTATCATAAAGGACCCAAGATGTTTAATGAGTCGCCAAAAGAGATAAGGGATGCTGGGTCTATCGCATCGTTTCGAGGGATGGCGATGATTTTTGTTAAAATCAAACATCCATATAGGTAGAGTGTCATCGAAAAGTGTCTGGATTTTATAACAATGTTTTGTTTTTGAAATTATTCTTGTATAAATATTTTTTATTTGTTAAGGTATATCTAGGTGTTCAAATTTTATTTGTCTAACTATCGAAATAAATACATTATATTACATACAACAACTATCACTTCTACAACCGGATGGACTGCCATACGTATACTATCCTGACATACAATCCTAGATTCTTCCACATTCATACATCTTATCATACATGCTCTTAGGTTGTCTGCTTTTGACACAGCTAAACATGAGATTTTGGTACATCTGATCATGCCACGACTTTCTAGGTCGGCCTTATCCTACGTTACTATTCGTTCTCTCGCTATAATTCTTCCGTCTGTTGAGAAAAAAGTTAAGAAATATGGATGTTCAAAATTGTGAATGTTACGCAGTGTGTAAAGTGGCAGAACATAAGTTCTGTATATTCTTAGACTTCCATATTTCCTTCTCTAAAGTGTTCTGCAACTCTGTTGCGGTTTGTTAACCTTAATGACTCCCTGGTGGTGAAATCCATTATTTTGTCTACAAACCTTTGGACAAACTATATTGTAAATATTTTTATACTCACTCGTAAAAATAGCCGTTGATTTTTCATTTTCGTGGGGCTTACGTGTAAACTGCGGCCGAATTTCGTATTGTCCTAGCTTTCTGTCCTACGCGGCCGAGACTGTTCACGGGGCTGGGACAAAACAATATTGTCCTATCTATTGTGTTGTTCAAGTGTAAACAATACTTCATTAAAGTGTGCTGCTGGGGGTGCGTCGCGCAACATTATTCAGCTCGTTTTAGGATGGAGGTCTTTTATTATAATTTGTCGAAAAGCATCTCTAAATTTCTGACTCTACTTTTGGGCTGTCTTGATTAAATTAGTCAAGGATACCTACAATGAATATTTTATTCAAATTTTCATCAATTTAAAGCTGATAAGTGAATTTTCTTATGATGCTTCTTTACCGAGCTCATTCTAGTTAAGTTAACGACTTCCTGGGCCCGGATTCTTAATTACTTCAAGAAATATATTAATTAACGATCGGCTGAGCTCCCGCGAGAGGCCAGCATGAACAAACTTTAATTAGAAGCAGCGAGAAAGACGAACGCTTTAAAATGGAGAGTATAGGCCAAACATCAGCAGTACAACAATTAAAATTTACTTTTAGGGCCAATTTTTTATTAACACTTTGTATCTCGGAGCCGTGTAAACACGTGATTATATAACCACGCGCTGTGTCTCGGTCCCGTGTTTTCATGTAGTTTACCAGCGGTAAACCACGAGAAAACGGGGGACCGGGATACAAAGCACAATGAAAGAAGTGAGACCCTGTATATTAATTTATTTATACTTTTACAATGTTTGTATTTTTTTTTTAATACAAAATAATGTTTTGTCACTGGGGTGTCCCATTAAAAGTTTGACAATAAGTAAAACATGCCTTAAATGAGTTATTTAACAAAGTTAACATAATAATAACATAAAAACGTAATTAATCTAACTAACCTAATTATCATTAACATAATAAGCAATTTAAACTTAAATAATCATTAAAACATAACCAATTGTGCGAACATTGCAATGTGGCTGTTCTTTTTTTTGCCACAAATGCTAAAATACATGTCTGTCTTTATTTGTATATATGTATGTAAAACACGTAAAAGCCTAAAAGGCGTTTAAATAAATAATAATGATAATAAAGGCCAATGCTGGCAAAACTATCATACAAAATGACAGATTAAATTGTTTAAAGTAAATATAAGAAGTTTCGATTGATTTAACCCAGTATTGTCATAATTATGACACTTTTAAGAAACCCTTCACAAAGCATGAAATTTCACAAAAATGGGCTGGGCACAGGGTAAACTCTATGTGTATTCGGCCGGTGCTCAAAGTGTTAAGAACCATGTTTTCAGGAGTCTGAAAAAACCTTACGTGACACAGAGAACAAACCAAAAGATGTGCATTCTTATTAACCATTCCCTTACTGTCCTAAAAACACCCGCGAGTTACGGTGCTGTGTAGTCACTACACATAAAAAAATAAGAGATTTAAAAAGGTAAAAATGGAATATTTATAGGGAATGGCTTAAATTAACCATAATTTAATTTAAATATGATAATATTTCAAATCTAATTGCGGAAAACATGAAAAAACGTGTGTATAGCTAACGACTCGGGCAAAACGTGCAACTCCCCGAGAGCTACTGAGTAAATATATAGTACTGGACTACGTGACTGACTGCGAGTATACTTTTGATGATATTTGTAATTTATCCCCGATTTCCGATAAAATGCTTTTTTGTGCCTAATAAGTACTTATTAATTGATAACAAATTATTTCAGTCGATACGTAAATGTGTAATGGAGGAATACTGAAAATCTAAACCCAATATTTATTGTATTTATAAAGATATTCTAGTTATTAGACGCAATGTGTACTAGCTACACATCACCGGGAAGGGAGGGTTAACATAAAAATATTATTATTTAACAAACAAAATAAATATACGCTAAAAAAAAAATATATGGCAAAAAGAAATATTATCGTTCTTATAATTTACCCAAATATTTAATTTTTAGGGCCATTTTTAATGAGATGTAAATAACTCACTATTAGAAAATGCTTATAAAGTTGGGGTAG
This sequence comes from Micrasema longulum, assembly GCF_059751315.1. Lineage (NCBI taxonomy): Eukaryota > Metazoa > Arthropoda > Insecta > Trichoptera > Brachycentridae > Micrasema > Micrasema longulum. Next base: position 405,590 of record NW_028277860.1, on the reverse strand, counting down.
AGTGGGATTCGAACCACAGACCTTTGACCCGTGAGTCCGAGACACTAGTCACGGGACCACAACATGATTATAAAACACCAACTAATGAACTCTTAAAAAAAACTAAACAATTAAATGTTAATGAACTTTTTCAACTAGAATATTTAAAATTTAGCCAAGAGTTGGCCACTGATATCTTTGTAGACAAAGAACTAAAACATGAAATAAAAGTAATAAACATGGACATAATACAAGAATATCAGAACAATATCACATACAACATTCCAAATCGAGACTTATAAACCAGGGACTGAAATTATACAATAAACTACCAACAATATTTTGAGTTTGTCCAAATTTTTGTAGACAAGGTCTGGATTCAACTCCCTGGGGAGCTGTTTATATTAACATATTACAACAGAGATAAAGAACATTTAAGAGAAGGTAATATAGAAGTCCAGGCATCTACAGGGCTTATGACTTGTCAATGGCTGGTTTAAGCCAGTTATGGCCACGTTACACACTGTGTAACATTCACCATTCTGCCTATATTTTTATAAATAAAGGTTTCAGCTCTTTAACTTCACAAACATCAACAGATGAAAGAATTGAAGGAATATAGATGTTCAAATAAAGGCAGAATGGTGAATGTTACCCAGTGTGTAAAGTGGCCACTTAAACCAGCCATTGACAGGTCATAAGCCCTGTAGATGCCTGGACTTCTATATTACCTTCTCTTAAATGTTCTTCATCTCTGTTGTAATATGTTAAAATAAACTACCAGATAAAACTAAACAAAAGTCTCGGACAAACTTTTCAAAAGGCGTAAAAAATATTTTTATCAAAAACGGAGCATGAATAAAAAATTATATATTATCTAGTGAAGGACGTGACCGAACAACGAACGTGACATAAGGGTCGGTTCCAGGATTCTACTGTGAACTGTTAATTTAGCTTTATGCGATAAAAATTTACTTTAGTGCACCCTGCACCCTGTTCGCGGCCTCCTTTTAATATCGAACTACAAAAATATGTTAACAATTCTCACCTAGCCACTTGGCGGGCGGGGACACGGTGTAAACGTCGGTGGGGGCGGTGTAGGCCGCCGTGGGTGGGACCGAAGCCTCCAGTATGGGCGGCGCGCCCCCCAGGGCTCCGCACAGGAGCCCCACTAAGGACAAGAGGCTCCAGTACATGGCTACTGCTACCTGATAACAAAACAGACAAACCGGTTAATTATGCATGGTATATTATAATTGAAAAGAGTTAAATACATACATTAAAAAAAATTATCCTCCCGGGAAGTGTCGAAGGGACAAGGTCGCGTTGACGTCAACCGACAAGATGGAGTGGAGCGGCTTGGTCGCTGAATTGCCAGAACTATCAGTGACTAATGCCTACAGAGCAGAACAAGATCGTTCCAAATGAAGGCAGACTGTCCACAAACGAGCCATGCCTGAGGACGAGCGTGATCACCATCCTCAGATGTGTTATTATAGATATATATTGTCGGGTTTCTGGCACAATTTTCTAAAAATGATAGTCTTCATAAATGACATCAAATAATCTTCGTTTAAAAAGCAGTTTTAAATTTTTTTATAAGAGAAATACTAAGTTATTATTTTTTACTGAAATATTGAAATTTTCAGACCATTTCCTAAAAGTCGGAAATAACTTGTGCCGGTAAATCAAAATCAAGTTGTAGAGGAGCGGGATTTGAACCTCGGATCTTTGGTCCGTGAATCCACAATACTACCACGGGACCACAACCCGGTTCACTGAAAATTTTCCGTATTTTATAAATCATCATTCCCTTTCCGCACCTAACGATGCATAGGGCACTTTATTGGTACACCAATCGCAGTTTATCTTGATCATTTTTTTTTTTACATAAAGGTAAGATGATCAGTCTTACGCTTCAGGTACCAGTCCAGGGACTATAAAATATTCACGTGAAAGAACACCTTTTTAAATAAATATTTCACGGCAACCATGTCGGGAATCGAACCCACCTGATAAATCCACCTGGTCCATGAAGAAGTATAGAAATTGAAAAAAAATAAATTCAGGCGTTGCCTAGTTTGTAGGTGAAATAATTCAATGAGATGAATCTTACCCGCATAAAAAAGGTTTCAGCTCTTTAGCTTCACAAACATCAACAGATGATAGAATTAAAGGAATATAGACGTTTAAATATGGGCAGAATGGTGAATGTTACACGGTGTGTAAAATGGCCACTTAAACCAGTCAATGACAGGTCATAAGCCCTGTAGATGCCTAGACTTTCATATTCCCCTCTCGAAAATGTTTTCCCTCTCTGTTGCAACAAATTTAAACATGAATATTGATATATTACTCAAGGTTTAAGCGATGGCAGTATTGAATCGGAAGAAGAAGGTTGGCTAGTTTGTAGGTGAAATAATTCAATGGGATGAATCTTACCCGCATAAAAAAGGTTTCAGCTCTTTAGCTTCACAAACATCAACAAATGATAGAACTAAAGGAATATAGACGTTTAAATATGGGCAGAATGGTGAATGTTACACGGTGAGTAAAAAGGCCACTTAAACCAGCCAATGACAGGTCATAAATAAGCCCTGTAGATGCCTAGACTACTATACTACCTTCGCTAAAATGTTCTTCTGTTTTAATAAGTTAACAATTAGAAATGTTAAAAATTGACGTTTGAATCGAGGTCTTCAATAATTGTGACTCAGAAATTCAGCATTTATCCGAGCGAGTAATATTAATTTCTCCATTTTGTGGTTGAAAGCCTTCGAATGGAATCAATTTCCGCCATCTGCGCCTGTTTCGAGATATTTGCCTAACAGAATATCCCGCGCTGCGCTGATTACTTAAAAGTAGAGTTGTAAAAATACCAAATCGCTCTGTACTATACCCGATAATACTATATCTTACAGTATTGTAACGGACGATTAGAAATATGAATAAATATGCAATAATATAGTTAGGGCCCCCGGTATCTGTAGGCTAAATGTTGGACCTACAATAAAGGATGAATATTTCACTTTCGAGTCTGACTTTAGCGATACCGGGGTACTTTATTTATTTATTTATTCACACTCTTTATCAAAATACATTTCCATGTTCACTTTGCCCAGCTAACAAGGGTACATACCCCGTTCAGAGCTAGGCAATTACATTTTAATATATTATAATAGTTAACAAATTAATATAGAGCACAGACAAACAAAATATAAACTTATTCGGATACACATTTTGATTCATATACATACAGACATACACATATATACACATATATATAAATATACACATGTACATACACACATACGTACATACACCCATGCGCATACACATACATACATTCATAAAAACATAGACAATTTATTTATGCGAAACTTCATGGTTGTCATCTATAAATATATATTTTTTTAATTATTCCTTATTTTTTATATTTTATTTTTGACATCCAGTAAGGTTCTCCAATCCGTGGCATGCATCAACTTTTCTGACTCCCTACGACCAATGTCATGAAAGAGCGAGGTCAACACCTTCCGTAACTTGACAACACTCCCGTCTTTCCACGATTCTGGCAAAAGGTTATGGACCTTTTTGCCTACGTTATAGTGTTGTCTCGATGCCAGAACAGTGTTGACCCCTTCACTTAGTATCAGATCCCTATTAGAGTATCTTGTATTATGGTTGTGGTTGACGCTTGGGTAAATGTCTCTCTTTATGTGTGTAACCACTACCGTTCTCAATATATACTGTTGAATAATATTCAGTACTCTGAATTCTTTGAAGAGCAAGTCACTTGGATAACGAATTTTTTTTTAAAAAATGACTCGGATTAAAGATTTCTGTGCAATTGCTACAGGTTCAAGGGTGGTTTTTGTGCAAGCTCCGCAACCAATTAGACCGTAAGTCACTATAGAGTAGAAATTTGTGTTACAGGCCCTAAAAAGGGCCTGAAGCTAGACGTTTGACCAATTTTTGCCCTAAACGAGACTAAGGACTGCCTTAAAAAGGCATTTGTAAACGAGACTAATGTTTGCCTTTAAAAAGTTTTTTTGTAATTGATGTGGTGCGTGCGGCGGCTCCCAGCGAAGTGACCGAACCGAGCGCCGGCACCTCCCTATATTCACTTTGAAGGAGGCGCGCCGGCCGGGAATAGTGGGAGCGATATTTCCCCCCCCACTCCCGTATTAGCCTAACGCCGGTTCGGACCCAGGTAGCGGGAGCCCGCAACACGCCCTATATAATGTGTATATTTTGTTTTTGTTATAATAAATATGAGTTCGCCTCGAGACTTCACGTTAGTCAGATCGTTTTATTTCGTCACTTCGCCCGACCTCCCGCTCTACTACTGGATCTAAACCTTGGACTTGACCATCGCTTCACCCCAGGACTACAAACCAGTATCTTCCACCGACCTACGCAGTGACACCGCACTTGAGAGGGATTTCAAGACATCATAACTTTCGGGATTTACGACTCCGAGAGCGACGACGGCAGCGAGACACGGCCAACACCTACCCTTTGGTACAGGATTGTGGAATACAGTCCAAACTGTTACTTGTGCAGTACAAGTATAATTGGTATTTTTTTAATATATTTTTTTTTAATCTAATTTAATTTAATTTAATAATTTTATTTTATTTCATTTTATTTAGTTCTATAATAACAAAATTTCATTAGCAACATTGAATTTAATTATTTGATCGTTAGTCATAATATCTAGAAATTGAATCATTGTCTTAACTTTTGTGCGTCTCCCACATCTTAATATTATCCTCATCGCTTTGTTTTGTATTATTTGGAGTCTCTTTAGATCTCTCTCATTGCTAAAATATAAAATACTGGAGGAATAATTGATGTGGGGAACGATAATACTTTTAAATATCAGCAGAGAGGTTTTAAGGTCTAATTTATTCCTTATCCTTCCTAATAGGGATACTTTCTTTGAGATTTTCTTACCCGTATAGTCTGCATTTGTTGTAAAACATAATTTACGGTCAATCCAAACTCCTAGGTATTTTATGCTTTCAACATTCTCAAGAACTACTTGATCTAATTCAACACTGTGATCACTGTTAAAATAGCGTTTCTTACCCACTATCATACATTTTGTTTTTCCTACATTTAGTTTTAGCTTATTTGCTTTAACCTCTTAAGTTTTTAATTCTGCATTTATTTTCCTTATAGCTATTGAAAGAAATAATTACCAAGGAAGTGATCGCAGTTGCCTCCTTCCCTGCACAGGATAGCAAACAAGCACTACGTTTGTTTTACAAAAAATGCGATTGCAAATGCTTTTACATATATCTTACAATAAAATTTACTTTATCTTTCTTGTATATCGGATTATTTTTGATTTTTTTTCTCGGGATTATTCTTGGAATTTCGTTTTGTAATATGGTGAAGTTTAAATTTTCTAGGGGTTGAAAGCTGCTGCGGTGGTTTGAGTGTAGTTCAGTGATTGTGTTGTAAATAATTTTCCATAAAATCTGCCCAGTAGGTTCCACATAAATTGCTAAATATTTATCCGCGATTATATCGTTCCGTAAAAATTGTCTCGTGAGAACGTTTTTTACTTCACGCTCGTTTTGGATAAATCTTTAGACTAACATGGTATGTGTAATGCACAGATAGAGTAAAAATTGTACTTACAGTTTTATTATCTTTTATTAATACAAAAGATACAATATATAATCTTAACTTAACTTAATATGATGGAGAATGGAAATACTTAAAAATAACTCAAGGAATCTAATTTGCAAAACGTAAAATAAAGCAGCTAAGAAAAAATATGAAATCGTAACAATTAAAATTAAATCAAGTTTTTGTCTAAAGAACGTGTGAACAGTTGAACGTACTCGTAGTTGTGCAGACAGCAGCCAGCCATAGAAAAGTGAAACTGAGATAATAGCACCTTTATGAAACGAGTAAATAATTAAATCTACACAACGGTTGGAATGTTTTTGACTTTGACAAATGATAAAAAAATAGTTTTTTATGTATTTATTTTTATTTAAGAAGGTTAACATGAACAGAAAATATGAAAGGAAAAATAATGAAACCCACTAAACTGCAAAACCGGCTTGTCAGCAGGTTTCTAATTTTTACTTTACAAAGAATAAAGTTAGTTACATAAATTTAAAAAGTAATGTTAACATTATTCAGAACTAAAAGCATACCTATTTTTTACACAAAATTTACAAACAATTTTTTTAATAAATGACTGTTAACATAAAATAATAATCAATATAAGGCCTTGTTTATTTGCCACTTAATTTTTTTTTCTTAGAATTTTTGACAAAATTTTCTTTTAAGATCTGCTTAGGAATCTTACTGAAAATTTTAGTTATTGTATAATGAAGCGTTCTTTGGCCATACTTGTTTACAAAACTCGGTACTGATATGCCTTCACGTTGTGCTAGCCTTGTATTATGTGTATGCATATACCTTTTCTGGTAGTTACTATCAAATCGATATCTAGTCACAAATTTGAGCCATAGAATAGCATTTACGGACAGGCATTCTTGCTTTTTAAAAAGTTTAAGTACTTCTTCCTGATAAATTCTAGCTGATCTGTTGCTTAATTTAAGAGCCGAGTTTTGTAAAAATTGAATTTTTATTACAAAAAAGAATCTGATTATATATTTGACCAGCTGTAATGATTTTTAAAGTACCGTCAGATTTTTCCAGTGCTGTGGGTGTTTTTTGCAAATTGAGAAATGCTGTTTTGTGATCGACACTATTTTCGGAAGGTGATTGTTTCAGTTTTTTGCATGAAAGCGGTCTAGCTGTTTTTAGCAGAACATAGGATTGACCTTACTGCACCCGATAATACCAATATCTCATTTTCTCAAAAATGTGGAATGCCTGCGTTCTGCATAACTAAGTTAAATTGTTTTTTTTGTCTTTGCAATATTTTTCGTTACCATCCTAGTGTTTTGATGAAATGTAAGTTTCAAGTGTGTATAGTGTAGAAAAATATTTATGATTAATAGATAGTTTAAAGATAATTAGATTTAAGTTAATACTAGGACATTCATGTATTATAATGTTTGTAGTATTTTAAGACCAAGTATTTTTTAATTTTAAAAAAATACAAATGGTAAAGTACCAGCGTTACGTGAAAAGGCGAAATTTTTAGAAAACTCTGGCAAACATATTTTTCAACACCAATCTGCTAGTCATGTAATTATAAAACGTTCAATAAAATAATCTTGAATAATTTGTAATTTATTGTAACGCAGAGGTAAAAACATTTTTGGAAAGGGAATATGGAAGCCAAGACATTAACAGGGCTTATGACCTGTCATTGGCTGGTTTAAGCAACAAGATTCCTCTTGGTTGTAAGTGCTATTTGGGACAAAAAAGAAATGTATACATGAAATGAGAAGTGTGTGTGAAGTGCCATAATACACAACTTGTAGGCTAATATCGCATTTCGACTGTGTTTTTTTAAATTTATTTATCTTTTTTAACGGTTTTTCTTTGCAGTCTCAATCCCGGGGATTGGTTTTCAGCAAAGTCCTGCATCTCGTCCTCCATTGGTCTCTATTTTCTGCAGCCCTCTTCAGCTCGACATACGAGGCGCAGTTTAAATCTTCGCACACCCGTCTGGGGCGCCCTCAATAATTTGTCCCCTCAGCCATTCCCTCTATGATGTCGTGCAGGAGACCCCCATGGCGCATAATGTGGCCGTTCCATCGGGCTCGCCTCTCTGAGATGGTTTTGATTAGGTGCCTACCTTCTTCGATTCTGTTGAGAACTTCGTCATTGGTGATGTGGTCTCTCCAGCAAGTTCCTAATATTTTTCTGTAGCACCACATCTCGAAGGCCTCTAGTCTTTTTTTTATCTCTTTCTTTTTAATGGCAAGTCGTGCTTAATTAATAAATTAACTATTTTTTGGTATTTGCCATTTAATAATATCCTCTTTTCCACATACGCAAATCCCTTTTTTTTTTGTTTTCATATTACCCCGACTTACTATGGTAATATTATAACTTATTGTTAGGTCTTTATTAGTATTTGCACGTAATTTGTAAAAAAAACCTTAGTGTCATTTTTTTAATGTTCAGACAGTTATTATCGTACAGCTTAAATTATCAAAGAAATAAACAAAACGTTGACCTACACAAAGTGGAGTAGCGTTAGTTCTCGGAGTAAATTTAGCCCGTGGTTTGAGTTAACCGGAATACAAATGTCAGTATGTTAAACAAAGCATAATATTAAATTCAGTGGAAAGCAAATGTTTGTGTAGTTAACTAAACTAATTATAGTCAGACGCAAAACTGAAGAAATATATTCTGAAAGCGTTTCCCTTATTACCGAACGACTTTTCAACATATTAGATATACAGGATGCTCTAGTTTGAATTACGAGACAAATCCATCCATACTAATGTATAAATGCAAAAGTGTGTTTGTTTGTTTGTGTTTTCTTCACGTCTTAACGGAGCGACTGATTGACATATTTTTTTTGCATAGGGATAGCCGGGGAGATGAGACTTAAAAAAAATTACTTCTTTTTCACCTCGAATAAAAAAACGTATAATTTATCAAAAACAAGCAACATTATTTGAAAATAAGTAGGCGGTAAGGTGGAATGTCAAAAATATAAAATTGAAAATAATTATTTAAATTCTATAATGATTGTGCTCATTTCAATTAATGTTGGAATTTTGTAAGTTTAGTTGTGTGTTTTTGTTACAGTTATTATTTTACGCTATTATCGTACATATATTTTTGTTGTCTATTGCAAACACCAAGACACAAATGTCTATATTGTAGTTCATTTCTGATTGTGTTGTTCTTATGTTTATTGTAAATGAATGTAACTTGTTTTTAGCCGATGTTATCATGTTTTGGTAGAAGGCCCTGATAAAGGGAAAAAAAGGATTTGCTTTATCTATGGTGAGTTTGATTTGCTTTTCTCTTTGGTTTTGTTGTAGGATTTTGAATTTTTGAACAGAATAACGGTGACATGTCGCCATAGACTAACGAATCGTCATATTTTTTTTGTAGTGATAGTTAGATAACCAGCAAATGAAGATACTTCCTATCTTGAAAAATATATTATTCCATCGGGAACATTCTTATTGATGAACGACAAAACAAACAAATACCTACATAAATAATAGCTTGCGAGCGAAGCCGCAGAAAAAAGCTAATAATCAATGCACGCTTAAAATAATGTATTGAATTTACAATCAGTGGACGCAAATAGTAAAATAAGCTATAAAATAATATCAAAGTTTAAAATAAAATTCACAATTAATAATCTAAAAGCTGTAATCGACCTTTGGAAAAAATAATCAGTATCATTAAGGGAGTATTATTGTCTAGAAAATTGAAAATAACGTTTTTTTTTGTTTCACGTTTTTAAGTTCAAACCATATAATTAAGAATAGTCCAGAAGGAGCGTAGAATCATATTTGAATACATCGGATTGTGTCCAATAATTCCCCCACTATGCCCTACTTTCACTGCGCGCATTCGTGAGGTCGCAGCGTAATGTTGCTTGATGGGAAAAACAAAATCATAACACAAATATAAGGTAAAAAAAAAGCAATGTGTTAATTTATCTAAAATTTTATTGTGCACGCGGAAATATTGATTGACACAAAAGAGTAGATAAGTAAAGGTTCATTTAATAAGAGTAATTGAATTAATGAACTTTGAACTTAAAATATAAACAAATTTTATTTTACATAAATGGATATTTTTACATTATGTTAAATAATATTTGATGTTTTAAAGATAATGTCGGTCAAATGTCCACCACAGAGTTGTTTAATCCGAGGTCCAATTTTCATGTGTTCTCTAATTAAATGAGCAAAGAAGGGTAACAAAAATACTACCCTGGCAACGCTAACGAAATGTCCATTTTGATTTCTTTGACGATCTGACAGATGGAAAAAAAAATCAAATTTTAAGTAATGCATTGTGACAAACACATTCATTTGATAATTACACATGAAATGTGATTGCATCCTGTTTCTTTAAGATCCTAGCAGTATTTCTACACTTAAAAAGGATACAACACGGCATAGTTGAATTCAAATCCTGACTGAGCGACGTCTACAAAGAAACTAATGGGGCATTCTTAATTCATATTCTACGGTTAATGATAATATTTCAACATCTTTTGTAAAGGTTGCCTGAGTCTTTTGCTACTGAAATACCCAAAATCTGAATAATATTTATTAATAATAAAAATTAAGATAATTAACGAAAAAATAAAATTAAAACAAGACAGCTTAAGAAGTTTAGTGCTCAGAAGTTAGAAATTGGATATAAAAAATGTTTACTTTTACGCGGTAAAAATTAGAACATTTAATTGTCATTAATATTTTCCCCACCTATAAATGAATTAATAAAAAAAAAAACGTGTTAACGAATTAACTTGTATTATTCAAACGTGTTTGCTCGCTTTTTTTAGTAGGGTGATTTTGCATCGCGGTGAAATAGGGGATGTTTTTCACGAATAGGCAGCAAATCGGGTGAATTACGCTTAGAAACGTTGCATAGTAACGGAGGGGAAAAGGCTGCAGTTTAATTGACCCCTACATTTATAATTCAACCCACCCCGTAGACAACCCGACGCCCAAACGGTTCAAGTAAATTGAAAAAAAAAGAAATATTTGAACATTTATGACGTTCATTAAAATATAGAATCTGTCGGCGAAGTCTATTAAAAAATCGCAAAACAATTTAAATATAACTTTGTACTTTTAACCACATTAAAAAGCTTTGTGTATAATACACTGAAACTTCGTTTTTAATTATTTACTGGCGTTTGCCCGCAGCTTCGCTCACGTGGTATTAGAGAGAAATTATTTAGGAAACTAGTTAGTTTTGTCATTTATCAATAAGAATTTTCGTTTACCAATAGTAATTTTCTCAAATTACAACAGGGATAGAAAATACCTTAGAAAAGGGAATATGGAAGTCTAGGAATCTACAGGGCTTATGACCTATCATTGGCTGGTTTAAGTGGCCACTTTACACACTGTGTAACATTCACCATTTTGCCTATGTTTGAACATCCATATTTCTTCATTCCTTCCATTTGTTGATTTTAGTGAAGTTAAGGGCTGAAACCTTTATTGTTGTGAAGAGATTCATCTGACTAAATAATTTCACATACTGGGCAACGCCTGAAAACAATTTCCAATTTTTAAACTTCTTCATGGACCAGTTGGTTTTTATTACAATATTTGAGTTTGTCCAAATGTTTGTAGACGTTGCCTAGTATGTGAAATTATTCAGTCAGATGAATCTTTTCACAACAATAAAGGTTTCAGCTCTTTAGCTTCACTAAAATCAACAAATGGAAGAAATATGGATGTTAAAACATAGGCAAAATGATGAATGTTACACAGTGTGTAAAGTGGCCACTTAAACCAGCCAATGACAGGTCATAAGCCCTGTAAATGCCTAGACTTACATATTCCCTTATTTAAGATATTCTTCATCCCTGTTGTTATTTGTTAATCTTAATGACTCCCGAGGGGGGGAAATCCAGTCTTTTGTCTACAAACATTTGGACAAACTCAAATATTGTAGTAATTTTCTCGTTGGAATAATATATTTTTCCGGGATAGAAAGTAGCCTGTATCGATTGCTGGTGTTTCAACTATCGCCACGAAAAGAATATGACGATCTGTTAGTCTATGGCAACACAGCATCATTCTTTTTTATTTTTAATAATTTATTATGGATTCCACCATTCATGGTAATATTAGCCAGAAACAAACATTATTTACAAATGTTAAATGGGAGCAAAACAATATTACAGAAAACGAGGCAGAAAAATCAGATAAACCTTAAACAACTTTAAAATATATAGAACATAATAGATCTTAAAATTAAAATAACACAGATTGGAAATAAAACGAAAATTGCAATAATAAAACATTAAAAAAATAATTTTTTAGAAAACTCGGCTCTTAAATTATTCAGCAGATCAGCTAGAATTGATAAGAAAAAGGTACCCGAACCTTTTAAAAATCAAGGGTGCCTGTCCGTAAATGCTATTCTATGGCTCAAATTTGTAACTAGATATCGATTTGATAGTAACTACCAGAAAAGGTATATACATACACATAATACAAGGCTAGCACAACGTGAAGGCTTGTCAGTACCGAGGTTTGTAAACAAGTATGGCAAAAGAACACTTCATTATACAATTACTAAAATTTTCAATAAGATTCCTAAGCCGATCCTAAAAGCAAATGTCGACAAAACTTTTAAGAAAAAATTAATTAAATAGTTAATATAAAACAAGGCTTTATATTAATTATTATTTTATGTTAACAATCACCTATTTAATTTTTAGTACAAAAAAATTGTGTAAAAATACGTATTCTTTTATTCTTACTAATTCTTAATAATTTTTGTATTACTTTTTAAATTGATGTAATTTCTCTAAATTTTTTCTGTGTAAAGGAAAAATAAGAAACCTGCTGACAAGCCGGTTTCGCGGTTTAGTGGGTTTCACTATTTTTCCTTATAAATGTTCTGTTCATGTTTACCTTCTAAAATAAACGGAAATACAAAAAAAATAATGTATTAATTGTTTATCGTTTGTCAAATTTCAAAGACATTCCAACTGTTGAGTAGATTCTATTATTCACTCGTTGCATAAAGGTGCTGTGTATTATCTCAGCCTCACTTTTATATGGCTGGCTGCTTTCTGCACAAATACGTTCAGTTGTGGAAAGAATCAGAAGATTTTATAGAAAATTATTTGTCGCGAAAGCAATAAAACCGGTCACTGGATATTCCAAATTTGTGGATTAAAGTATCACCCATCTTTTATTTGAACAATAAATGATGGATTATATTTTACAATAAATGCTATAACATCATGTTTCCGTTCCAAAATCCGACTACAAGACAACACTGAGTTGGGAAATACCGCTGTCATTCTCACCTCGTGTTTACTGCTACTCGTGTCATCATTTTATCTTATTAATAACAGTTATTTTTGTTGGTTTCCACACTTTCTATTATAATTATACTAGGGAATTTTTCACCTCAGTATCTTTGAAGGCTGATTTCAGCGTATAATAGCTGATAAAGTACTACTTTTGAATATTTTAACAAAAGCTTTGAGTCTAACGCAGTTTTAAAAGTTACTCAGAAACTAAGAAATTCCCTTTTTAGATTTTAAATTTTGAGTTGAAAGTTTGCCTAGATCAAACTTAAATGATGGATTTAAGGTTTGGATTACACTTTTGTAGCTTCGATTAATGTTACGAAGCCGATTATTTTATGCGTGAAAGTACAATTTTAAATAAATAAGTTCGGAATAAAAAACTTTAAAAAACCTTCCAGAAATAAAATAGAAAAAATTCAAAACCAATCCGGTCAATTTTTTTTTTAAATACATTAAAAAAATCACAACTCGAAAACTACGGAAACTCGCGGAACATACTCGTACATGGGGGTGATTCGGATACCCCTCAATATGAGGCACCTATATTTTACCTTTGTATCTGTAAATTGTAATCGTGGAACCCCGGTGAACATAACATATTATGTGGCATATAATACGTTACTTTATTTTATTTCTGTTGTATTATAGAATTTCGTTACAAGTTAATTTTGCTTTTAAAATACTTTATGACTGTAGGTATAAAGTACGGAACGAATTTTCATTTGAGAGACGTTCTTCTATCGTAAAACCGCGTGTAAAATAAGGCCTCCATTTTACGATGTGAATTTTATGATTTTACGAAGGTGCTAATTTTACAAGCGATAAATTGTTATTTGCTTTTTTACACTGACATTTGAAAAAGGGGATTCAGCTTCTTATATGTTGGTGTTAATACATTTTCTTAAAGCCTATAAACCGAGAAAAAATTCGTTTATTTTTCTAAGTCGCTTATGAAAAACTGTAGAGCATAAAGTTAAATGTGTTATTAAGAAATAACTTTATTAAAATAAAAGTGGTACATAGGGCACTGCATTGGCAGCGAACTAGATCATTTTTAAGAATTGACCTTACTGCACCCGATAACACATATTTTTTCTTTTATTTTTTATATATTTTTTCAAAATTGTGAACTGGCTGGTTTCTGCAAAAGTACGTTAAACGTTCACAATAGATACATTAAAATTAACAAATTACAACAGGGATGGAGAATATTTTAAATAAGGGAATATGGAAGTCAAGACATTTACAGGGCTTATGGACCTGTCATTGGTTGGTTTAAGTGGCCACTTTACACACTGTGTAACATTCACCATTTTGCCTATGTTTGAACATCCATATTTCTTCACAGCAATAAAGGTTTCAGCTTTTTAACTTCATTAAAATCAACAAATGGAAGAATTGAAGAAATATGGATGTTCCAGTCTTTTGTCTACAAACATTTGGACAAATTCAAATATTGTAGATACATTAACCATAAATAAAACCACATACTTTAATTATCTAGTGTTGTTATTTTTTTTCGATTTTGGTTATTAAAACTGTTAATGAAAAATAATAATGGATAAAGGGATTTCTTCTAACATGTTAAAGATTACAGTTTATATAAAACAGTATTAGTACAGAAAAGTACTGAAATCCGAATGAGATGTAACAAAAAAGCATTTAACTTTGAAATGCAGAGTAAAAAGATATCTCCACCTTCTAGAAAAAATATAAAAAACGTGGAAAATAACTGAAAATGTATTAAGTTCTCCTTTGTAACAATTTATAATCCCCTAACAAGACAGCAATCAAAGCTCACTCTAGCGATAAGGGTGGTTGTAGAGTGGCAAGGTGGGGTAGAAAGGAGGAGGATTTCGGGGATAAAGATAATGTTGTTATAATTAACAAAGTTTGCAGAAGCGCGGCAATAAAACAGAACAACTTTCCTGGTTAGTTTTCATCGTCTGAAATTTACGTGACTTTGACTGCAGGTAAAACTTAATTGAAACAAAACCCGGGTATCAACCTGAATTATAACAAACAACCTTTTCAGGATACTTTTGATCTACCTATCATTGACTGGTTTAAATAATGACTTGTATGTAGGACGTCGCCGTCGGTAGAGAAGTAATTTTTCAAAATAATCCAAATGAATGATAATATTTTTTTATAAAATGCAACAGTATAGTCAACTCCCTATAATTCGATTAATTCGTACGTGCTATAAGAAACTTTAAATTCTGAAATGTCTTGCTGGTAAAACAACTTTGTGACTACAAATTGATTGTAGATCACTTTGTTGATCCGGAATACAAAAAAAGAGTTTCCCACACTCACAACACTATATTAAAAACTAAGGGCGACTTGTTAGCTCCCCGAATCACAAATTAAATCGGAGAGCGAACATTGAATTGCGTTGTTCCAAGATTTTTCAATGATCTCCCACAAACCATCATTAACATGAAAGATCTTCAAATGAAAAAAAAAACTGAAGAAATATCTTCTAGATACTTTATATTGCCTGTTTATAAATAAATTTGTAAAATATAAATAAAATAAATATAATATAAACCTGTCATAAAAATGGAAAAAAATGTGTCCCACCGAAAAGTCTTCAGACTTAGTGGGTAACAGATTCTTGTATGTATTTTTTAATTATAAAATAAACGCTGCTCTGCAGCACTGAAACTGGAAACCCTTAAAAAATACTAATCAGATGATTCGGACCACGTTATATGGAAACCGCGCTACAAGAAACTCAGAATTAATACAAATCAGATTATTTGTACCGCGTTGTATAGAAACCACTGCCACGTTATATGGAAACCGCGCTATAGGAAACTCGGAAAAATTACAAATCGGATTATTCGTACCGCATTATATAGAAACCACTGCCACGTTATATGGAAACCGCTCTATAAGAAACTCGGAAATTATTGCAATCGGATTATTCGTACCGCGTTATATAGAAAACACTGCCACGTTATATGGAAACCACGCTATAGGAAACTCGGAATAATTACAAATCGGATTATTCGTACCGCATTATATAGAAACCACTGCCACGTTATATGGAAACCGCGCTATAAGAAACTCTGAAATTATTGAAATCGGATTATTCGTACCGCGTTATATATTTATTTATTTTATTAGGTAAACATATATAGAAACCACTGCCACTTTATATGGAAACCGCTCTATAAGAAACCATGATAAACGAGTTTCAGAAACAACGAAATTGCACACAAATCGGACCGATTTGTTTTGCATTACGTAAATACAAAAAATGTTTTTTTGGAAGATATGTTTAATAAATATAATTGTAAACAAACATAGTACAAATGGCAATGAACATTTGTAATTTTACATATGTGAGTGTAGGTTTATTATATATGATACACAGTTTATATAATCTTTACATTTATAATTCCCCTGTACGTGTGATGTCACCGAACTCCTCCTAACCGATTTACATGCGGTTTTCAGAGAAATATAGATCTTTGCGTTGTGCGTGTTCGTAGATATTAAAATTTTCAATCTAATATGTAAAAAGGAAGTTAAGAGCATAAATATTTTATTCATCGATCTACTAGGGTTGCATCCGAGGAGAATGCATTTACAAAAAAATGGAAAGATGTTGTTTTTTCAAGTATATATTTTTTTGATTTTGAATGTTTACAAACAGCAGTTATTTTTTATGGATCTCAATTAGATTATTTCCTTTAATTGCTTATAATTTCTACCCATTTATTTATTTTTACTGGATTTTTGGTACTACCAAAATAATATTTAATTCAATACAATCTTAAAAATCGTATTCGTACATAAGTACACCCCTCTGTTAGTGAGAAGACCGGAGATTGACGTTTGCAAAAAGAATGCCATATTTAAAAAAATATTTATTTTATGTTTTGGGATTCAACCATACACAAGTACCTAGGTACCTACTTAAATTTAATATTTAAACATTAACAATTTTTAGTTTTGGATTTTAATCACAAATAAGTACCGATGTACCTACTTATCAATGAAAAGTCTTTTTCCAAGGTAATATATAGCAAGCAAGCCAACGTCCGGGCAGGACATCTGTCGGGTCCGCTAGTAAAACTATAAATTAAAATAAAATAAACTAAGAAAAATGTTTCCAACAAAAAACTTAATTTAATACATATTGGCAGCTTTTTATTCATCACCACTGCAATATATTATTGGCCTAACCCTTTCAATTTCCAAATGTTCATTTTGGTTTTTGAAAGTAATTTTATTTTGCAATTCAGCCAAAACCTCTTTAAACGGAGCAACAGATAAACTTTTCAAGTCATTTTACTTTGTTGGAATGTTGTCTTGTAAGAAAAAACACGTTATTTAGAAACCGCGTTATAGGGGGGTTATTCGCCTTTTTCGCTTCATGTCATATGGAAACCGTGTTAAAAGAATACCGTGTTATGGGAAGGTCGACTTTACTAGTATTATATTATAGCACATTGCATCGCTTATTTGACTTATTCTTGGTGCATAAGTAAAATATTGGTTTATATTTGTGATTTTTTTTAAATGTAGGTACACTTTTCGCTACTGTTGACATAATTTAATTACAAATTATAAACTTAAAACTAGGTTTTCTGTATTGATATTTGTAACTGTAATTGGGCCTCCTGTCCTTTTATGGGGCAAAAAAATTCAGTTAGAAATTTAAGAAAACAGTAATTGTTCTTTTTTAAATTATTAACAAACGCTACGTGGACCGGACCGTATATAGTTGACTTGTAAAATTGTAAAATAAAAACAATTTTCAACGAGCTGCAAATAATTAAGTTGTGGTAAACTTCGGATCTCTGGCCTGTGAGTCCGTGATACTAGCACCCAGTTAATCTTTGTAAAGATATAATTATAAATATTTTTTTAACAGTAAAAAAATTCCAACAAAAAGACTTGATCAACCTTTTTCAGAGCAACTGGGTCGTAATCGCATACCAAATGACAAACTCGAACATTAAATTTTTATTTATCCGACGAATAATTTCAATAGAACAATACGTATAAATCCAAATGAGCCATAAATCCAACGGCGCAGATCAAATCTCGCGCCAGAGTTCATTGTCCACTTTGTATTCCAACAGCAGTTGGGAATCGTCGAGCTGACAGCTCTGCAGCCCGTTTTCCCCGCAGTCTGCGCCAACCCTTAATAATTCACCCTCCATTGTGAGCCTGCAGTTCCATTGTCTGCCCCAGACGAGAGCAATTATTCAGGTCGACTATTTCAGATCCTGAGGCTATTTTCGGAGCGCTGCGCCGTGGATAAACTCAGTGCGGTAAACTGCACGGCTCACGGAAACAGAAGTTACCCTGTAAACTGTAACTGACCGGGTTACTGGGCTATTTGTGCCCCTGTAACTTTTTGAATCAATCCAACTCACTGTTTCACTTAACATTAAATAAGGCCAGGGTAGGTACGTATTCTGATGGGAAGTTAAAATTTATCTTAAATTTTATCTTTTTATTTATGACAAAATACAAGGTTTTTAAAGGTTACATATTACATTACATTACATATTTTATTTGTACGAAATATTCCCAATCAGCAAAAGTGCTAGTATGAGGAAATATTATATATAATTTATTTATTTATTTATTTATTTTATTAGGTAAACAAACAGTATGTACACATATATTGCCAATTTCTTTGTATATTAGAGTAAGAAACTCATGCACACACCAAAAAAATTGTTTACACTTAATACAATAATTTAAATTATGTTCAATATAATAAATGTAAAAGTAACGAAATGAAAAAATATTTATAAAATAATAATGTTAAATGTCTGCTTCTCTCAAAATTTCAATAATTTTTGACCTAAATTTACATACATTGTCACAAAAAATATCAGCCTCGGTAAATATATTGTTATATTGGTCGCATATTCTAGGTATTGTAGATTGTTTAAAATAGTTTGTTGACGCGTTTTCAGTGTAAAACAAAAGATTTTGTCTTGTCGGTCTAGATGGCACACGGAATGGAAGTCTTTCTAGTAGGTTAGGAAAATCAATTTTATTATTAATTAATTTGAATAAAAATAACTGGTCCAACATTATTCTTCGATTTTTAAGAGAGTTTATTCCATGGTACTGCATACTTTCAGCATGATTAGAAAGGTTAATGTTTAACCGGTAGTCGACCTGCTTAAAAAAAAATTGTTGGACCCTTTCTAGTCTATTAATACTTACATTATAGTAAGGTGACCAAATAGGAGTACAGTATTCTACCTGGGGACGAACAAATGTTTTGTAGAGTTTTTCATATGTCTCTGCATGTTTAAAAGGTTTTGATACTCGCATAATAAGTCCGACCATTTTATATGTTTTTTTTTAGGACTGATTCAATATGAATCTTAAACATTAGTTTTGAGTCAATAATAACACCTAAGTCGCGAATTTGACTATCTGTTATAGTCAAATTCAAATATAATAACACAATAGTTCAAATAAAAAGTCGATAAAATTACTAACTCTATGACTCTGGTTTCTGCCCCTTTGGGGTTCCCCTGCGATTGCCTTTAGTACTTTCATCTCTGACGTTCTGAGCAGTTATTTGGTTTTTCTATTTAGTTTTTCTTTTTAGTTTTTCTTCTTGGTTTTTCGTATATTTTATTTTCTCTCTATCTATCCTCGCCTCTGTTGTATACACCATGATCGGTCTGACACACGTTTTGTATATCCGAATTATTTTTCCAATAATCATGTGTTCATTGTGCTATACGACATTTCTTAGGCATCCAGATGTTTACTTACTGAGATGGATATGTTCTCATCATCACTATGGCTGCATCATCTGCATGGCATGTACTGTTAATGACCTCCCTTAGTACATTCACTACTTTTTTTTGTTCCTAAAAGCGTTTTTTTATATATTTATTATGCTTGTGTAAGAAAAGGTTTTTGGCGTATATATTGTTGTGCTATATTTAGTTATAAAGGTGCTAAATTTGCTTTGTTTCTTTGTTGTTCTCAATATGTGTTATTTTCTAAATGCTAATATTATTTATGTCCCGAATTGAGTTGTTGTAACTCCTAGAAATGTAATTCAACGTATTATACTTGTAAAATACTTTGTGTTATATGATTTATAAATATAACCATTAACTATTTTACAAGAAAAAAAAAAAAACATTACATATCACTCGTCACACGGGCTGTAAGAACTGTTTTATTTAGGTGTTTTTTAAGCACGTATATGTTTTGTAAATTTTTTAGTTCATTAAAAAGTGAATTCTAAAAATTTATTGCCGTATACACAAAACTGTTTCTTTTTCTACAAAGTAAAATTAAGTTTTCCGTGTGAAAAAAATAATATGTTTACAATTATTTTTTTTCTAAATATATTTTTTAAATTTTTTATAGAGAAGGGACTCTTCTTAATACGGAATTTTCTAACAAGTCAGGACATAAAAAAATATAATTGTGCTCTATGATAAAATTGTGTATTTTGTGCATTAAATAAATAAAATAAATAAATTTACCGGTTGCCGACGAAGATACTTTGAATTTTCGTACAAATATACACAATTTCGAAATTTCCGATACTGAGATACGCATGCAGATATATTAATAAATTAAATAAATAAATGTTTTCAAATGATTAATTATTGAAGTTAGATAGTAAACCTAAAGTTAGATAATTAAAGTAGTTTTACTAGTAACGACTTAGGACTTAGGATATAGAGATTTTGGTATTATTTATGTTTTCTCTGGATATTTATTGTTTACTTTTAAGACTGAAAAAGCACACATAATGATAAAACTGTAATTACTTTTTAATATTATTATAAAATACATAATTCACTGCCTTAGAACGGGGAAGTTATCCCTAGTTAGGCATTTAAGATGAACCAACAGCAAAAATAAAATAATATATTTTTATAAAACCTATGTTAAAATACAGGATTCACAATTTACTTCTAATAATTTAATCCAGTCAGACTCTTTGCACGCTTTAAAGTCCGATTATCTTAGAATATGTTCTTCAGAGATATCTCGCTGTTACCTTTGGCTAGAGATATGTATGGTTTATTATAGTAGGATACGTGAGATATTTACTTTTGGAATAGTTACTACTACTACTATCGACCTATCACTATTATCAGTCAAGTTACACCTGTCTCAGATTTGCATTTTCGCCTGATTTCATCATTCACAACCCTGTCATACATTGATTTCCCATATATTCGTCTAAGAGATAGCATTTCAACCGCGTTCACTCTGCTTTCATCCTTCCTCTGCCAGATCCATGTTTCACTTCCTCACATAAGCGTTGGGACTAAAACTTCTTTGTGTACTGCCGTCAAGCTTTGATCGACACATTTTTATCCACTATATAGAATTATATATAGTATTATATATAATAATATATAGAATTCCACTGTTTTCTAATTTATTTATTTTCTATTAGCGTACTATTTAACTAACCAAAAATATACTTATATATATATTTTTTTGTGTGTTATTTACAAAGATATGATTTTTTAAAGTTACATTTATCAAATACCGCGCCAAATGACTGTAATCAGTGTGTCACTTTTCAGTAGTGACGTCATGAAACGGTTGGCGTTCTTACTTTCACTGACCTGACAAGAATCTATGGAACATTGCTTTGATTACTGCATTTAGTTGATCGTAATTTGCTCATTTTTATGTTATGGTTGTTTTTAAGAACGTTTCGATTTAGAAAAACCTAGAAAGTTGACATACTCTCTGGTTGAAATGTCAAATTATACAAATTATACTTTTTTTTTTCTATGGTCAAAACGTTGCGGGGGCTTTAAAGCGGAAACCGGAAATACTACACGTAGATATAAGGAGTGACGTCATTATTTACGATTTTAAAATTAATTCTATTTTTAACATTTTTTAATTATTTTTGCGTGCGTTTTTGAGATATTTCATCCTACTCCAAAATTTTTAAATATTCACGTGTACACAAAAACATATTTAAAATTTAATTCCGGGTTGGGCTGGAATTTCTCATTACTGCGTTTAATGCACTGTTCATTGTGTTACCATTGAATAAACTAGATGCAGCACTTAGCACCCGTCTCGTGTTTCATTCAACTTAGTTCCGGAACTTAACTTGTAGCCAGTAAATGTGAAGCAATCTATAAAAGCGCGCCGTACAGATTTGAATTCACAGTAAACTGGCATAGACAGTATTTTTTACTTTACTACGCGTTTTGAAAAGCAATATTGACGCGACAACGCTTACTTTTCAGAACACAATTTATACTATCGTTCTATTAAGCATCCTTTCTATTTAATTATAAATCAGTGTTTATTGTCCGCATTCAGTCTCCTTTCAACATCCTTTTCTACAACTGAGTAGTTTTACTGTTTTGAATTTCAAACGATGTTTTTCTAACGAACTTACCGTACCGGGTTGGAATTCTTAAATAATTAAGTGAAAGTATTTCCGGACTATTTGCAATCAATTACTTATTATTAGCAAAAACCTTCATTTCAAGTCGCCATCTTGAAACGTAATTTGTACAATACATAACCTCTGTAAAGCAGCATATTGGAACGAACCTTATTATGCATTCCAATTTCTGTTCGATTTTCAATTATCGAACAACGGGGGTTGCCATACTGTTAATATAAGCAAAACGTTTTCCTGATTTCTCAACAAAATTACCCACGTAGGTACTTACGAGGGTTTTGCATGGAAAATAAAATGAGAGATCGTATCGGAAGATTTTAAATTTGTTCGTTTTTCGAACGAGTTAGGTATCTATGATCTTTCGTATACAGACTGAATTTTCACAAACTCTAATGTTTGCTAACATTGGTAATCTGGGTTTGCACAAAATGATAAATAGAATTCTATGCAAGGACAAAATAATGGGGAAACACAATGTTTTTTATACTAGTGTATTAAGGCTTAAATAATGTTCACGGTTTTTTTCGACGTAGTGATTTTTAAAGGATTAAGTTTTTTACTACTCATCGATTCTTATGTCCGTATTCACAAACAAAACTCATGGTGTGCAAAATACGTTCGACTGACCAACCTAACTAAGTTAGAGTGTAAGTTTTTTCCAGGACTTGAGTTTTGTGTGAAGCCTCTTCTTAAATCCGCAAATTATAAAGCGAATGAAAGGTTTTACTCATAGAATTAAGAATAGTCCAGAAACCGCATACGCACATCAAACAGAAGGCGACTAAACTACTAATAAATAAGTAGGTTTACGTTTTGACCTATTAGTTTCTTTGTAGACGTTGCTCAGTACGCAACTCCTGATTTGAATTCAACTATGCCGTGTTGTGTCCTTTTAAAGTGTAGAGATACTGCTAGGATCTTAAAGAAACAGGATGCAATCATATTTCATCTGTAATTAGCAAATGAATGTGTATGTAACAAATGCATTACTTAAACATTGAATTATTTTTCCATCTGTCAGATTGTCAAAGAAACAAAATGAACATTTCGTTAGTGTTGCCGCGGTAGTATTTTTTTTTACCCTACTTTGCTCATCTTATGTGAGAACTAATGAAAATTGGATCTCGGATTAAACAACTCTATCGTGAACTTTTGACCGACATTATCTTTAAAATATAAAATATTATTTAACATGATAAAAAAATATCAGTTTTATGTAAAATAAAATTTGTTTTATATTTTAAGTTTAAAGTTCATTAATTCAATTACTCTTATTAAATGACCCTTTACTTATCTACTCTGTTGTGTCAATCAATATTTCCGCGGGCACAATAAAATTTTAGAGAAATTAACACATTGCTTTTTTTTAACCTTACATTTGTGTTATAATTATATTTTTTTCCCATCGTGCAAGATTACGCTGCGGCATCACGAAATTTGCGGTGAAAGTGAGGCATAGTGGGGGAATAATTGGACACAGTCCGATGTATTCAAATATGATTCTACGCTCCTTCTGGACTATTCTTAATTCTATGGTTTTACTCTTTTTATGATTTATTTATTTATTTTAAAAACGTTTATGTACATAACAAAAAAATTCAATGCATACATAAAACGAAAAAATGAACACTAAAATTTAAATATACAAAAATGGTAAAAATAAAAAATACCCAGCAATTATAGAGAAAGAATGCAATCCTCTCTGAACTTTTTTTCACTAATATGAAAGATGTCAATATCCGAAGAGATACGGTTGAGTAAAGACATTGCTCTTCCTACTGGCATTACCATCGGCAGGTTGGTTCTGCAAGCAGGAAGATAAAACAGCTTAAGCTGTCTATGTCTAAGGTAGTCACTAGGAACATAAAGAAAAATACTCTCCGTTATACCTATGTTGATCCTAATACCACGGATCAATCGGAAAAAATACATAAGCAAGTATCTATAGTCTTCTTTTCTCCAAACTATTGTAGCCATGCATTCCCAGTATGAAGTCAGACGGGTACAACCGCGGATAATATCCGCACTCCCTTAAGTAAAGATACCTCAGAAATTTCTTCTGAACCATCTCCAGCATAAGAGAGTACTTCAATTCGTGGGGCGCCCAGATCAGAGATCCACACTCAAGTCTGCTTCGCACCAATGAGTTATAAAGAAGCCTTAGAACACGAGTATTCAAGAACACCTTAGCTGTTCGGAGAACAAATCCCAACATTTTGCGCGCATTGTCACAGACAGTGCCTATGTGAGTATGAAATTTCAGTCTAGCATCAAACATAATTCCCAGATCTTTGATAGTGGCAGTTCGCTTAAGTGAACACACTCCCATACAATACCGTATAAAAATAGTTTTTAATGCCCTTGTATATGACAGAACATAACATTTAGAAACATTAAATTTTAGTTTGTTCTGTGTTCCCCAATCAAATATATTATTTATATCAGACTGGAGAAGGCGACAATCATTCAAGGTGGATATTTCCAGAAACAATTTTAGATCATCTGCAAACAACAGAACTCGTGAATGCGATACTACGCTAGTGATGTCATTTATAAAAATAGAGAATAAAAGTGGACCTAAATTAGAGCACTGTGGGACTCCTGAAAATGTAAGAAAGGGTTTAGAAGTAAAAAGTCCATAAGTGACAAATTGACTTCTGTTTTTAAAATAATTTGCAAAAAATATTAATAGTTTATTACTAAAACCAATTTTATTTAATTTACTAAGCAACACATCGTGATTCACCCTGTCAAAAGCCTTGGCAAAATCATTATATGAGCAATCAACTTGATGACCTCTATCCAAGGCTCTCGACATATTACATTGTATACTGATACTATTTTATTACTAATTACTGTTGTTTTGATTTACATTATAAACTGCTTTAAATGTTTCTATTACTGTCAGCCTACTTCAGTTCAATATATATGCAATGTATTTATTTAGATAGTCGTGAAAAAACCTTAAACAACTTAAGTCATCCTGACGTTTAATCATCAGTGTGGCCATTATATGAAGCAAAGTGTCACCTCATTCAAAAAATAAAATCCCCAAATTACAAACTAATCTGATTAGTGTCTAATTAATTTGTAAAAATAAGGTAAAAAGATAAAAATAAGGTAAAAAGAAAACCGCCCCTGGGCTGTGATAATAATCTGAAATTAAGGACGTCATACCTTCACCATGACGGTATAGTTGAAGATCAATTCTTCCGAGCGATTACGAAGGTATACTATCGACCCTTTACCTTCAAGTTTTGAGGTTGGTAGATACGTACCGAGGGCTTAAGTACCCCACACATATCTACGCATTAAGAGTGTCAAAAATTTTGTTCCACTAAGAAATTTTTCCTTTAATTACGATTTATTAAAATTTTTAATCGTTCAGATGTAGCTATTTTTTTTCTTAAAAGTTTGTTTAAAATACAAAAGAGAAATAAATAAATTTTAAAGCCCAAATTACATAACAGTCAGTTTTAAAAACCGAACGGCTAGCGCTAGATGCTGCTTTATGGTCCAAGATTCTTTAATCTTCTAAACAAGTAACTACAAAACATTAAATCACTGGTACAGTTTAAAGTAGGTTTGAGGTCTTAGTTTACTTAGACACATTCTTTAAAAAAAAAATGCATACTGCAAATAAATCATATTTTCGTAATTTCAGCATATGTTAATTTGGTTTTTCTTTAATTTTACTTTTCTTTTCTCTTCATGGTCATGTCATAACCATATATATGTACTATAAACTTTTTAATAATTAAAAAAGGAATGGCCTATGCTCAGACGCTGTAATCTTTGTGGGCATTTTTTCCAATTCACGTTATAGCTTAATTTTAAGATGTATTTTTCTAAAGTGTATTTTTGTAATTATATTTCTATGTAAATAATATGTGTATGGAAAAATAAACCAATAAAAAAAAAAATCTATGTATAATACTGATAGAGTACTTACTGAGAGTACGTATCGTCATATCGATAAAGCCTGCTTTCTATTGGTAAGTAGATAAAAAATATACATAATACAAAAGTTAACCATACCGTCTTAGGAACTGTCAAACGTCGAATAAAAATTATGTTGCAGCCAGCACTTTTTTCTTTAATTGCGATTTATCAATTTTTTTATAATTTCAAAGGGGCTGCTTTTTATCACAGAAGCCTATTAAAAATACGATAGAAAAACACTTTAATTTTAGTTGAGCATTGAACGCGGAGTAATGTTTCGGCGACACTTATTGATTGAATTTAATCATATTACGTCTGAGATGACGTAATGAAAATACGTATAGATAGGTTTCTTAAAAAAATTATATAATGGTACGCAATACGTATAATAAATAAACACGTTACCCTGCACTAACTACATCTAAAATATGGCAAAATTTTAACTATCTACTTGTTAATAAATTAAATATATAAAATTAATAAATTGGATTGTATTTACGCATGGTATACTTGTTTTGTTTTTCACAGTTGCAGGGCAATTGAAGTTTTTTTGTAACATACAATATTTCATGTTATAGGTAAAATTATGATTAAAAAAATAGGCCCGAAAATTTGAACCAATCGATTACCCCGAAAAAAGTACTATTTTAACTTTCTGACAGACTTGAAAATATCGTAACAATGAGTTTTCAATATATATTTATTCACAACAGTCGAACAGCGCCTACACGTAAACTACCCTTCCAGTGTGTCTAGGGAGACAAATCCACCAACCCTTATTATCTTTATTCCGGTGAGTTTTCCCTTTTGTTTATCGTCTTGTTTGTCCCGAAGCCACTTCCGCCATTCTCAACCATGAGTCGCTTTATTGTTATCTCTTTGTAGACCTTCAAGGCTCATCCCTAGAACATTATCAATCCGTTTTTTGTACCAGGGCCTGGATTACAATAGGAAGTTTTACTTCAATTTTATCCACAAAATAAAATATTTGTTTCTGTATGTAAAATAGAACATGACACGTATCTCATTTTTAATTTCAAACATGTTCAAAAACAGGTTCCCGATGAAGATACTCGAATTATTCTTACAAATATACACATTTTCATACATAAATGTCAATTTTACTTCATACCATCTCGACATGGACCAATGAAGATAACGTTACAGGCATAGAAGGCGACTAAACTACTCATAAATGAGTAGGTTTACGTTTTGACCAATTATTTTCTTTGTAGACGTCGCTCAGTACGCAACTCCAGATTTGAATTCAACTATGCCGTGTTGTGTCCTTTTAAAGTGTAGAAATACTGCTAGGATCTTAAAGAAACAGGATGGAATCACATTTTATGTGTTATTAGCAAATTAATGTGTATGTAGCAAATGCATTACTAAAAAATTGAATTATTTTTCCATCTGTCAGATTGTCGAAGAAACAAAATGAACGTTTTGTTAGTGTTGCCAGGGTAGTAAATTTTTTTACCCTTCTTTGCTCATCTAATGAGAGAACTTATGAAAATTGGATCTCGGATTAAAAAACTCTCTGGTGGACATTTGACGGACATTATCTTTAAAACATGAAATATTATTTAACGTGATATAAAAATATCCGTTTTATGTCAAATAAAATTTGTTTTATATTTTAAGTTTAAAGTTCATTAATTCAATTACTCTTATTAAATAACCCTTTACTTATCTAGTCTGTTGTGTCAATCAATATTTCGGCGAGCACAATAAAATTTTAGAGATTTAACAGATTGCTTTTTTTTACCTTACATTTGTGTTATAATTATATTTTTTCCCATCGTGCAACATTACACGACGGCTTCACGAATACGCGCGGCGAAAGTTAGGCATAGTGGGGGAATTATTGGACACAGTCCGATGTATTCAAATATGATTCGACGCTCCTTCTGGACTATTCTTTATTCTATGTTTTTACTCTTTTTATGATACTATTTCATTATTAATTATTGTTGTTTTGATTTACATTGATTTTATAACTGTCTAGTTTTACGTTTTAGCCATTAAGTACTCTGTAGACGTCTCTTAGTACGCAACTGCCGATTTAAATTCAATTATGCCGTGTTGTGTCGTTTGCAATTGTCAAAATACTGCTGGGATTAAAATAGAATACGGCAGGATCATATTTCATGTGTAAGAAGCGAAGTAATATTATTTAAGAATTCGATTATTTTACCATCGGTCATATTGTTAAATGAAAGTACGTGGATATTTTGTTAGTATTGCCAGGGTAGTAAATTTTTTAACTGGCTTTCTGTTAATAAACTTAAGTGTAATATTAAACGGTATTTATTTACAATTACTAAATTATTATTTCATAAAAAAATCATTTGCCAATAAAAGTACCTGTTTTTTTTATAGTGAAGTCAATAAAATATATTTTGTTGTAAAATATAACACAATTTTATCTTATATTTGTGTATATTGTTCACGGTCTGGCAGCGTTACGGGGCCACTTCACGCGTGCGCGCAGGCGGGATGTCGGGTAGAGGGGGGACTTTTGGACACAGTATGATATAAACAAACTTGGTTCTACGCGCCTTCTGGTATATTTTAATTCTACGGTTACAGGATATCGATTTGAGAGAGCGGATTACAAAGATCGACACGGATAAGATTTGAAATATTTAGTTCTAGAAGTTACATACAATATCACCATATATGTTATTAAAAGGAATTCACAATATAGTTAAACTTGGCCAAGGGCCCTGTGTGCTGATGAGACAAAAGATCAAGAAGTCATACAGAGTGAAGTTGGGTTCGTATCAGATTTGCCAACTGAAAAGGCGTTCCAGTGTTGTCAACCTGATAATATTTATAGTAGTACTTCGCTGTCCGCTACAACGGTTGTAATCGCTGCCCAGATATGAGTTTTTTACAAGTCAGACACCAGACATATTTATATTGAATTTCGCGTCTATTTCTAGAAATACATCGGAGTTTACTTTATTATTTAATTGAAGAAGACATCGAGAATAGAATTCTATAAAATAATAAACATTTCAAAGCTCAGTTTGGTCAACAACATAATTTTGAGTACGTCTTAATGTTTGTAGACAAACATAGATTCGTATTTCCCATCTTGAAAATGTTCTATCTCTATATTGCGATAAATGGTAACTTAATTTAGTAAGAAAGGATTACACCTTATATTTTTATTCACAGTTTTGTAGAAAACGAAATTCAATGCTCTCAAAGGCCAAACAATTGAATTGGTCTACAAAATTATGCGGACCATATATCTGTTATTTATTTAAGTTAATTCAAATACGATTTTTTTTATATTTTGATTTATTTTTATAAATAAAACATATAAAACATGAACAAGATATTATATTCCCAAGAATTATAAAAAAAACTCATTTGGGACGGTGAATAAAAAGAAAACATTTTTGTGACAATACATAATAGTGAGAAAACATAATATTAGAAACATAAAACACAGTTAAAATTAACAAATTATGATGTATAAGGGTTTAAAAATGTATGATGAGATGCCTGAATGTATGAAGAAAGAAAAGTGTCTGAAAGAATTTAAAAATAAATGTATAAGTTACTGTAAGGAAATGTAAATATATATAGATGATGTAAATGTACAAAATAGTTTATATTAGTTTTAATATAAGCTAACTTAAAAAAAAAATAAAATTAAAAAAAAAATATAAAAAAATTACAACAGGGATGGAGAATACCTTAAATAAGGGAATATGGAAATCTAGGTTTTTACAGGGCTTATGACCTGTCATTGGCTGGTTAAGGTAGCCACTTTACACACTGTGTAACATTCACCATTTTGCCTATGTTTAAACATCCATATTTCTTCAATTCTTCCATCTGTTGATTTTAGTGAAGTTAAAGAGCTAAAACCTTTATTGTTGTAAAGAGATTCACCTGACTGAATTATTTCGCATACTAGGCAACGCCTGAAAACAATTTTCCAATTTTTAAACTTCTTTTTGGACCAGTTGGTTTCATTACAATATTTGAGTTTGTCCAAATGTTCGTAGACAAAATACTGGATTTCACCCCCTCAGGAGTCATTAAGATTAACAAATTACAACAGGGATGGAGAATACTTTAAATATTCATATTCCCTTAATATATTAAAACACAGTATTACTCACTATCAATATAAATTCTATTAACACTTTGTATCCCGAAGCCGTGTAAACACGTGATTAAATGACCACGCGTTGTGTCCCGGTCGCGTGTTTTCACGTGGTTTACCAGCTGTCTAAAAAAGTGCATTTTATTGACATTTAGTGACTTTTATTAGTTTTTTTTCGCTGCTGGTAAACCACGTGAAAACACGGGACCGGGAACAAATTACAGAAAAAAATTGAGATAGTTCTTTAAAAAACATATGATTTTTTCTAGTCTATTAAACTAAGCCGAATATTTAAAGAAATAATAATTATGAATTGTATTATCAGAGCTATGATTTTTTAAAGTTTAGTGACTTTGAAATGACTCCACATTACCGAATAGATTATTTATTGTAATTGGCGCTCTGCCCTATAGATTATAAACCTATTTATTTATTTATTTTACAGAAACAATCAGTCGACTATGATATAATAACATTTAAGATATACGGTTGAAAGACAGAACAGCGAAGTTTCTAAATAAAAATCATATATATTAAATTGTAATACAGCAAAAGGGTGTGTTTATGTGCATTTGTATGAGAGTAAGTGTAGAGGTGTGTTTGTGTGTATTTGTGTGGGAGTAAGTGTTCAGGTGTGTGTAAGTGTGAGCATCATTGAATAGCAAGTTGGGTCGTATAATTTATGTCGTAAATTAAAGTAATTTTTAAAATGTATCGGAACTTCTAAAAAATAATTTCAGTTAGTAATTTAGAATGTTTATTTCTGTCGAAATAACATTAAGTTTACGGTAACATTTTATATTAACATATTATTATTATACCAGAATACAAATTGAATTTTCTCGCTTTAATTTTCTTACAAATCTCCCTAATGGGTTGCCACTTAGCAAAATGTTATTTCTCCCATTTCAGGTCGCTTATTTTTGAGCACAGCCCGACGTTTTTCCATTGTCAAGGGAACATTTTTTATATTGCAACACTCAAGGGAAAAGTGTGCACGCTCTTGTAAAAGCGTCTAATTAAATTATTGAACTTTTAAAGGTTCTAAAACGGCCTCTCAGGCGATGAATTTTTTACGCTTTAGTGAATTTTTAATGGAGACTGAGCACCGTATCATATCTGTTAATGGCTGGTTTCGTATTTAAAAATGGTACACGCGAATATTCTTAAAATGTTTTAATTGTTTCGGTAAAAAATATTTCGGTTCTGACGGGCTTGTCTTAGTTGGATCGGTGGTCTAGCATCGATCCGCGAAATCCCACTCAAAAGGAAAGCGTTCCTCTGTCATTGGTGGCGTCCGTCTACTCCCAATTGAAAAAATGGCTCAAACGAATATTTAAAAAAATGTTTCTAAATGCTCTTCTTTCTTCTTGGTGCTTGGCAATCGCGATGGGAATCTTCCCCTTCAGAGAGGGTTGCCATTTTTTTCTCTTCAATCCGTCAGTGCTTAAAATTTTCTTAAATTATCTCTGATCACTGGAGTACGCAGTTTTTATAAGGTCATGGAAAATTTAATAACAAATTATTTGTTTTTAATATTGTTGATTCCCTTCGAGCTGCTGCGAATATCCAAATAAGTCTTTTAAACGCATCCTGTGGTCTTGTCCCTTTCCTTCCTTCTATGATAACCGAATGGAGCTTCTCGCTACTATCCGTGGCCCTGTTATAGGTCCTGTTGGATGTACAGATCTGGTGGCTTCCAAAAAAATTCGAGGCTTTTAAAAAGTTTTGTAATTATTTCGGCGAATTGATCATGTCCAATCTGTTTAATCCCAGTCGGTGAAAGATTCAATTTATTCTATTATCAATCTAATGAAGTGCATAATTCTGGATTACTTTCTTTCAGCAGAAAGATGCTAAGACTACCAGAATTCAGAGAGCTCCTTGGCAGCTTTTCTCGTTTGGCAATCGCCCGTGTATGCGGGCACCGCCAAGGAGATTTATCTCCTCAGATGCGGTGTGCGGTATGTGGTTGGCAAACTGGTTCGGTAAATATTTAATGTATTAAAAAATCATTTGAGGAATAAAATGACCAAAATATACACACGAATTACATTTTCTTCTAAATTTGTTACAACAGAAAGGGAAAACATTTTTTGAAAGAAATTCTAGGCATTTACATGGCTTATGACCTGTCATTGGCTGGTTTAAGTGCCCAATTTCGAACGGTCGAAAATTTTGTTACGGTGTCACTAGAAATTTTACAAGCAACTACCTGACAAAAGTAAACAAAAAACTTGGCACAACCTTTACAAAAGATGTTAAAAATATTATAATTAATAATTCAATATGAATTTAGAAAAGCAATAAATATTTTGTTAAATGAATGTAATCCGTAAGTGTTTATAAATTAATTTCAAATAAAAATAATATCATATTTAATTTAACTTTATTTAATACTAATGAATTAGTCTCACCACCGAGTCGAAATAACTCGTCCCGTGTTATCAGAGTTTAGAGAATATCTATCTATACCTACAATAATCTAGAAATTTCTATCATAGATAGTAGCTGGAATAATACGAAATAGTGTCATTCTGTCTGCGTTGTTCCATCCTTTTCTTTTGCGGTCTATGCGCTAGGAAAAGACAGGGAAGGGAATTCAGAAGGGTGAGAGAAGAGCGTTATAGGGGAATAGGAGCTAATAGAAAGAGAGACAAGATAAGTGCATTTTCTTTTAGAACAGATATTTTTTTAAGGGAAACTTTTCCAAGCTACGCTGATTGCCGATTGCAGGCGCTAAAAACGTGTGAGCTTAGGATTTTAAAAATATTTATTTATTCTTAAAATTTGTGTTAACTACTGTCACTAAGGGTCGGATATAAGAAATATAACCTCGCTTCATGGTAACAGAAGCAATATTATTGATGATTTTTAAAAATATTTTTTTAATGTTGAAAAAGGGCACACTTAAACATATTCTTATATATGCTCTAATAATAACAATGTACATATATTTGCAATATTTGAGTTTGTCCAAATGTTTTTAGACAAAAGACTGGATTTCACCCCTCGGGAGTCATTAAGATTAACAAATTACAACAGGGATGGAGAATACCTTAAAAAGGGAATATGGAAGTCTAGGCATTTACAGGGCTTATAACTTGTCATTGGCTAGTTTAAGTGGCCGTTTTACACACTATGTAAAATTTACCATTCTGCCAATGTTTGAACATCCATATTTCTTCGATTCTTCCATTTGTTGATTTTAGTGAAGTTAAAGAGCTGAAACCTTTATTGTTGTGAAGAGATTCATCTGACTGAACTATTTAACATACTAGGCATCGCTTGAAAACACGGGGACAGATCATAAGCCCTGTAAATGCCTAGACTTCCATATTCCCGTTTTAAGGTATTCTCCATCCCTGTTGTAATTTGTTAATCTTAACGACTCCCGAGGGGGTGAAATCCCGTTTTTTGTCTACAAACATTTGGATAAACTCAAATATTGTAATAAAACCAACTGGTCCAAGAAGAAGTTTAAAAATTGAAAGATTGTACACTTAAATCAACAGATGTAAGAATGAAAAAAATATAAATGTTCTAACATTGGCAGAATGGTGAATGTTACACAGTGTGTAAAGTGGCCACTTAAACCAGCCAATGACAGGTCATAAGCCCTGAAAATGTCTAGACTTCCATATTCCTTTTTTAAGGTATTCTCCATCACTGTTGTAATTTGTACATATATTTGATTTATAAGTTATTGAACACATATTGCTCAACTTTCTGTTTGAATTTTGACATATTTTTTTTTATCATAAATATTTTCACTGCCTTTTATTAATTGATTTTTGTGACTTCCCTTTTGTTCTAATCGGGAGTTTGATTTTTACCTTTTCTCTGGTATTATTATTTAGAACTGTTACACGTGAGCAAATGCTGAGAAGTTCCCGATTAGCCCACATTAATATGTCCCTCCTGATCCCAATAGTTTAGATAAATTTTAAGATATTTAATTGCAGAAAAATCCACTTTTTGAAATATAAACCTTGTATATTATAAGCAAGGTACATAATAAAGCAACTCCCATATAAAATAAATTTAAAAAAAAAAATTAGAACTGTTAATTCTATATGGTGTACACGGCTATTGATATCATAAGTTGAAGTTTTTAAAACAATATTAGAAATAATGCAGGAACTTTAAATACTTGCAAAAATACATTTTCTGTCATGCTTTTTGGGCCGGGCCTGTCACAGACATTTTATTTTAAAATCGCTTTATAAACTAAGATAAAATAAGTACTAAAACCACTTCAAAGTGATTAAATTTTAAATGCGACTCAATCAAACTTTGGGAATATTACGAAACGCTTAAGCCGTCTGTCTTTATACAAATTTGCACGCCATGGTGTTTTCATATAATTCTTATAATATATAAATTTAATTGTCAGTTTATTTTTTTTCCATAAAATTTATATTCAAACATCATATCTTTTTTTTCCATTAACTGTGAATTTTTACTAAAAAATCGCTTACATTTTTTTTCATCATCATCATTCCCTTTCCGCACCTAATGGTGCAAAGGGCACTGCATTGATACACTAATCGCAGCGTATCTTGGTCATTCTTGTAACATGAAGGTAAGACGATCAGTCTTACGCTTCAGGTACCAGTCCAGGGACTATGAAATATTCTAGTGTGAAAACACACTTTTAAATAAAATTTTTACATCAACCATGTCGGGAATCGAACCCGAGACCTCTTGCATGGCAGGCTAACGCGCTGACCATTACGCCACGAGGCCGAAATTTTTTTGAAATACTTGTAATGACTAAATGATATTTTTAATTTTTTTTTGTTGCATTTTTGGTATTGTATTTTCGAAAGTGAAATGAAAAAAAATGTACGATTTTCAGATTGTTCTTTTTCATTAAAAATATTTCCACTCAACAAGGGTTTTTAATTTCCTACAAGATCTGTTAGTACCGAAAATATTGATGGTGCATTATTTCGAAAACTGTACTCGGCGCCTGCTTGTAGACAATCTGCGAAGCACACACAAGATTCTTCAGAGACACCTATTCTCAAAACTCAGAATTTTTCTGTTTTAGGCTCTAGTGAGGTGCCAATATTGGCATCCGTAGAGAAAAATAGGCGTTATGCAGGCGTTATATAGGCGGCATTTGGTTTCACTGAGTAAATTTCCGATCTTCTGACAGCCTTCATACATGCATCTGGCGCCTGCTATTCCTAGTCGCACTGACAAGCCGGTTTCGTAGGTTTTATTATTTTTCCTTTTATATTTTCTATTCATATTTACCTTTTAAAATGAAATACTCCCAGTTTTTTTTAAAAGCTGCCATTTTCCGTAACAAAAACTCCCAGGTATTTGAAACTTTCGACCCTCTCGATGACTTGATTTGAGTCAGAGGATTTTGGGCATCAAGGCATGAAGTGTTACACAGTACATGGGTTTTTGCAATATTTATTTTTAAACCCATGTATGCGGAGTACCTATTTAGGTTATCTACAGTGGCCTAAAGCCCCCTGATTGAATCGTCAATTATAACCGCATCATCGGCATACAGAGATAGGTATTCCTCGATCTAGTGGAGTTGACTTCCTTAATATGAAGTCCATAAAGATTATGAAAAAGAACGGTGCAAGGACGCAACCAGGATAATAACTGCAACCAGGTAACTTTAAAAGCAGCATTTTTTAATTAACAAGTAAAAACACATTTTTATACCCTCGTCCACGAACGCTACAAATAGACAAGTAGTGCATTCAAAACATAATATTATTAGATATGGTGTTATTGACCTCATCTATTAATAGTATGCGATTGTTGCTCAATATTTGCGAAAATTATGCAAACGACCACAATATGAAATACAATCCAAAAATTATACCACTGTATTTATATTTAAACACAAGTGGTCATTTTATGAACTCGTGCACCCATCACCACCTGTATTCCTGGACAGCAACAGTTGAGCAGTAACTTCAGAAGTTAAATATCTAGCACACATACTGAATGATGATTGTAAAGATGATCAGGACATAGAGACAGAAAAGCCATCAATGTCAGCGCCTCTATGCTAGCAAGACGTTTCTTTCAGTGCATTGACGAAGCGAAGAAAATCCTCTTTACATCGTATTTGACGTCCATGTATACAGCGGAACTATGGAACAATTATACGCAAGAATAAATTAAGGGTCACCTATAACAATGCATACATGCAATTATTTGGACTGCCTAGGTACTGCAGTGACTCCAAAACGTTTACTGCTGAACGAGTAAACACCTTCGCTGCCCTCCTTCGCCAAAACCCCTGAAAAGCTCCAACAACGCGCTTCTCCAAGACACTGCAGGGTGGATCCATTCACCCCTGTTCGAGCGATGGCTGGAAATGCTGAGACGACCATACGGACATAATATAAGATAATTTATTCTATCTATCTCACTTATGCAAAAAAATATTTAATTATTCCTTTTTTTTTTTCCTTTCTCTCCTTACACGTTGATTATTTTAATTCATTGTTGTTTTGTACTATAGTTAAAATTTTTAAGCAAGTTTTTATCTTTCGTTATTTTACTAATATGTAATACATATTTTGGGAGATATCCCTACTTTTTATGTCTACTGGTTTCGAGAAGTTACCATCTCTTCGTCAGGACACTCACTACACCAACATGCAAATACGAAAATACACTATTACCTTTACCGTCACCGTAGTATACAGTATTTACAAAAAAATACATAAAATAACATGCAGAGTTAAAGGGGATGCAAACACCTCCATGTCCGAACATGCACTAAAATTAGGTTAATAATATTTTAGCGGTATGTTGCAGAATTTGTGGGGAGGGGTTAAGAGGGGGAAAAGCTGTTATTGAACGTTACACGTTTGGTAATTCTTTTTCAATTCCTGTATTTTTTTGTAAATACCATGTATATTAGACTGACGGTAAAGGTGATATTGTATTTTAGTATTTACATGTTGGTGTACTGATTGTCCTGACGAAGAGACGAGTACGCCTTGAAACCGGTAGACATAAAAAGTCGGTAAGTAGTTAAATACTTATATTTATTGTTTCTTATTTAAATGTTTGACCACAAAGTTAATGCTTTGAACACAAATAATGTTTTGTTTTATATGGTAGAATTGGCCTTGTTCTATTTAGCCATTTTACTGAAATTAAAGACACAATTATAACAACAACAACAACAAACCATCACGCCGTTTCCCCGTAGGGATAAGCAGAGAGGATAGAACGCCATAACACTCTATCTTGGCATACAGACCTCGCTTCCTCTACATTCATACATCTTCTTATGCACGCACGCCGATTATTCCTACTTTTGACATGTCCATCTTCAAGTATTTGATGGTCTTTCTCGGTCTTCTTCGTTTTCTGCATCCATCAACACAATTATTATTATTTAAATTCATCACAACTTACCTATTAATAGCATTAATTGAAAAAATAACAAATATTTTGTTTTTTTTAAATCAAAATCATGATTTTGAAGTTACCTAGTGTGGTAATTTTTTTATTTGTTTATTTTTCCATATATATTTACATAGAATTTTAATTACAAAAATACACTTAAGAAAAATACACGTTAAAATTAAGCTATAACATAAATAGGAAAAAATGCCCACAAAGACTTCAACGTCTTAGCGTGAGCCATTCCCTTTTTAAATATTAAAAAGTTTATAGCACATAAATATAGCATGACATGATTATGAAAAGACAAGAAAAGAAAAATAAAAGAATAAAAAAATTAACCTATGCTGATATAACGAAAACAGGATTTATTTGCCGTATGCATTTTATTATTTTTTTTTTTTCTTTAAAAGGTGTCCATCTGTTCCTTCCATGCTAATCCAAGACCTCAAACCTACTTTAAACTGTACCAGTGTTTGAATTGAAGGATTACCTCACGATATACAGTTTTTTTGTTGTCATTTGAATATCTATTTGTGTGATTTTCAACTAACACTATTTTAGCATTCTGGCTGTGGTGGCAGACTCGGTCGATAGTATAGCCCCCTCTCTCGTAGACTGAACTTCTCCCTCCCTTGAGCGTGGAGGGAGAGCCACCCCCAGCCCCACCCCCACCGAGACTAGGAAAGTTCATACACGAAACACAAGAGGGGCTTAAGGAGTACACCTTCATATTTATTTATTCGACAATATTATTTTTTGTCTCCGGGCGGATCAAGAATACAGTTAACCTTATACTATGATGTGAAATGTATTTGACTACAGATTTTTATCGATTGTTGCGCGGTATGATCGATAATTCAGAGATTGTGACAAGCATTGGTTTGTATGTTCCTGATAATTACCTAAGACAGCGTCAGCATAGATTGTTTCATATTCCGACATACAGGAACAACCTGCCGATGGTTATGCCTGTTGGAAGGGCTACCGCCATGCTGAACAACATCGCTCCGGACTCCGGATCTTGATCTGTTCAATGTATCTAAAGGGGTTTTCCGGAGCAGGATTCTTCTACTACTTTGAAATGAGTCACTTTCATGTATTTTTCTTTTTTATAATATGTACGTATTGAATATATGTTTGTAATGTATATGTTATATTAAAATAAATAATTTGAATTGAATTGAATTGAACTATATCATGTATGCATAATCTGTAAGTGAGAATAAACTACAACAAGGAAGTTCAGTGCTACAGGAAACTGGACTCGAAAAATGTTTTTTAACACGCGGTAAAAATTATGGCATTTGCAAACTAATAAGGAGTATCTATATGTATGGCAATATATGGCATTTGCAAACTAATAAGGAGTATCTTATACCAAAACGTGAAAATTAAATTACAATTATTATGGCGACTGCTTTTCTTGACATTTGACTTACCAACCGCCGGCTAAATGCAATAAATAGCGCGATAAATAATAAATAAATACAAACATCAGTTTTTGAAAAGTTTCCTTATTTACACCGGTGAAATTCAAATATGTGATCGCGCAGTAGGATAATACGTCGCAAAACGTAAATATTTTGAGATTTAATATTAGGTGTTTACGGATGTTCCATTGTGATCGGGAATACAGTAAACAACCATGGTGAGAAATTATTATCACGTGGATAGTTATTTGTGATTGAGCTACTGGACAAATGCTTTCGAATCCATAGCTCCT
Source organism: Micrasema longulum (assembly GCF_059751315.1). Lineage (NCBI taxonomy): Eukaryota > Metazoa > Arthropoda > Insecta > Trichoptera > Brachycentridae > Micrasema > Micrasema longulum. Next base: position 366,067 of record NW_028277860.1, on the reverse strand, counting down.
CTCGGGTAAAAAACCCGAATAAGGAAATATATAAAAAAGAAAAAATAAAAGAATTTGAAATGAATAAGTCACTCAGATACCAACATAATATTAGAATTCCTGAATTCCAAACAAGTCATGGTCAAAATAGCTTTGTCTTCAAAGGTGTAAAAAATTATAATAATATTCCTAATGAACTAAAAACTATTAAAAATAATGTATCAATAAATAAGTTTAAAGTTAATCTAAAGAAATATTTTGAATTCGTGTAAAAACAACATTAAATTTTAATTAGTATGAATGTATTATTGTTTTATGTTTTTTCTTTGTATATCCTATGTTTTTATTTTTCTTTTTCAAGTACTCGTATTTAAAATTATATAAACTCTTATAAATAAACAACTAAAACAGAGTAAGTCACTCTCTAAGCACAAGAGTTAGTCTCTTTTTTTGAAGAGTTACCGTGATAACATTTACTAGATGTGTTAAAGTAGATATGTTTAGAATTTTACAAAAACATGTACTTTTATGAAATTTATGAATATTTAAAAAAAAAAAAAATCGAGTGAAGATAAGTTTGCCTCGTTGCGTTGTGGTAAACGCGTTCGTCTACCATTCTTGACATCCTGGGTTTTTTTGACGGGTGGGCGTGAAAAAATATTTTTAATGAAGTGTACAGCATATAAAGGATGGATGTACTTATACATTTTGTAAAAATGTGTTTACAAAATGTTAAATAAAAAAACTAAAAATATTTCGTTTATACTTACATTTGTTGCCTATTTTTTGGGCAGAACCTTAAAAAAGTTTTAAATAATTTTTTAAACATATTTTTGGTTAATAAACCATCGAAAAATATTTTTTATTGTGTTTTGTGAATTTTGGCTAACATTGCGTTGCTTAGTACGCAACTGCCAATTCGAATTCAATTACGCCGTGTTGTGTCGTTTTAAAGTGTCTAAATACTGCTGGGATCAAAAACGAATAAGGTTAAATCACTTTTCATGTGTAAGTTGCGAATTCACAAATAATGATGTTATTTAAGAATTCGAATATTTTACCGTCTGTCAGATTGTTAAATAAAACAAGGCGGACATTTTGTTAGTATTGCCAGGATAGCCGGATTTTTTATCCGGCTTTCTATTAATAAGCCTTAGTTTAATATGATATTTTACTGTATTAATTTGCCTTAATTACTAAATGATTACTTACTGTTGTTTTTACGTTTGCCTAATAAAATTACCTTTTTTTATATAGTCCAGTCCGTAAAATATTTTTTTCTTGTGATACATAACTGATTATGAAGATAAATTTTGTCTAAAATATCACAACAAAAAAATATAGACAATATCCTGAGTTTGTCCAATTTTTTGTAGACAATGACTGGATTAAACTTCATAGAAAGCTGTTAATATTAACATATTACAACAGAGATAAAGAAAAATTTTGTCATTGGCTGGTTTAATTGGCTACTTTACACACTGTGCAACATTTACCATTCTGCCCATATAAGAACATCTTTTTTCCTACAATTCTTTCATTTGTTGATGTTTGTGAAGTAAAAGAGCCTTAACCTTTATTTATGCGGGTGAGATTCAACTAATTTTTTTAAAATTTCTATACTTCTTCATGGACTTAGTGGATTTATCAACAATATTTTGAGTTTTTCAAAAAAATTAAGGGAATATACATAGATGTTCAAATTTGAACAGAATAGTGAATGATACACAGCCACTTAAACTAACCAATGACAGATCATAAGCAGTGTAGATGCCTAGACTTCTATATTATCTTATCTTTAAGGTTCTTTATCTCTGTTGGAAGATGTTAAAATATTATAATATAAACTCATTCTTTAAAAAAAAAAAAAACAATTTTATAGGTTAAACTCGAGAGAACACTAACAAAGTTGTAATCTCATTTTTAAAACAAGAAATCAATAATATAAAATTTTACGTCACGATTCATGTTTATTTGTTCCTTGCCACTGAACTTTGTGTAGAACATTATCACGAATCTTGACGTCACAACAACCAAGGCCAAACACGTCGCGTTTTTCTACGCACGTACTTTTTTGAATTTCTTTTTTATATTTATGTATGAAAACAATTCTCCACAATATCCATATTGATTTTGAAAATTCAATTAATTATTCTAAATTCACTTCATATATTTTTATCGGTATTCGTAGTATGGGGCATTTCCCTATTATATTTTTTGAATGAGATAAATATAAAAAATCATAATAAAGTTATTAAGTGTTAGTTCACGGTGTGTAAGTGTGCCACGTTTGTCTGAAAAAAAAACAAATTCGTTCCTCTTTAAAACAGGTGTTACAGCCCCTAATCAAGGGCTTCAATTTTATTTTATTAGTGGGGTGACTTTGATCCCCTGAAAACTTTTGGTATAGAAAAGCCCTTTTCCCTTCAAAGGGTGTGTCAGGGTACCCTTTACGGCTTGAATGAGTGAACTTTTCGGGGAATTACCTCCGGCCGAAGGATGGCATTTAAAATATATTATGAGGTTTTTTGATAGAAATTTATGGCCTCGCGCGGACAAAATATGGAATTGAATTTTTTGGTTAAAATGATGTTAAAATTTGAAAAAAAAACTCACTTCTACCCTAATCAAGTTTTCTCTTAGGGGTAAGCAAAGATGGTCGAACGCCAAAGGGGTCTCATGTCTCAATTCTAGCTTTTTCACTTTCATATTTATCAGCGTAATTCTCCTTTCCACACCTGATGGTGCATCTTTTTCTTCTTCTTCAGCCTTCTGTCCTCCACTGCTGGATCTATTTTGCTCAGTCGGTTGCTACTTGCAGCCAATTTTTTCCCCAACAGCAGCTATGTCGTCGGACCATATTTTTTAAGGTTTTCCGACGCCTCTTTTAGGGGCTCATCTTGCGGGGTCTTGTCTCGCAACATGTCCTGCCCATTGCCACTTCAGACCAGCTACGCGATCCATGATATCCGTTATTCTGGTTCTGTTCCTAATTTCTTCATTTTTTATTTTATCTCTTAGGCCTATACCAAGCATGGATCTTTCCATGGATCACTGTGTGCATTTGAGCTTTTTTACATGCATATGTAGTCACTGGCAGTATACATGATTCGTATGGTTGTAGTCGTATGGTTCGTGATGGCATTCTGATAGTGCACAGCGCACTATATTTAAATACCAAGTGCAGCGTACATCCGTTACATGATGCCAATCCAGGAAAAACAATAAATCAAATAACCTTTAAAATCAACACATCACGTCCATCGTCCCAAGAGTCTCAAGAATAGAAGAAAAACGCGCCAGCCATTACACAACGGACTTATTTCTACTCGATTTCTTAATCACGGACTTTTACCTGAGAGCACCCATCGATTCAAAAATACTCGTCCAAGGGGCTGGTTCTATTTTACACACATAACTAAATGCTCACTCGTACAAGCATTACTACTACCCATTCTAGATTACGCTGATGTTTCCACGACTGATTTAAGCTGTGAGCAACTCGATAAACTGAACGACTTCAGAATACATGCATAAGTTATCGGTTTTTATCTGGGGTGAAATTTGGAATCTTCTCAAGTAGTAGAGAGTGAAGCGTTTAACGATTTATATTGTTTGCATGCAATTACACTCTGTTTCATATATGGTCACACCGACTATTAAGTGTTAACGTCCGTATAAAACTGTTTAAAAACGGAAAAAACGAATAAGGTTCAGTCAACTAATCCTATTTAAGTGTTTTAGGTAATGCTTAAGGTCGCAATAATGTTCTAAATGAAAATCATAATTAATGTTTGAGAATGTCCAAATGCTTGCAGACTGGCTGGATTTCCTCCCTAGGGAGTTGTTCATATTTGAACTTATTTCAACAGAGAGTGGGTGTTCAAACATGGGCAGAATGGTAAATGTTACACCGTGTGTAAAGTGGCCGCTTAAACCAGCCAATGACAGGTCATAATCCCTGTAAATGCCTAGACTTCCATATTCCCTTCTCAAAAATGTTTTCCCTCTCTTTTGAAATAAATTTAAATATGAACAACTCCCTAGGGAGGAAATCCAGCCAGTCTACAAGCATTTGGACATACTCAAACATTGTTGAATTACTACCTGGTAAAAGAAGAAGCATAAAAATTGGAAAATTGTTTTCAGGCGTTGTCTAGTAGGTGATTTGGTTCAGCCGGATGAATCTCATATAAATAATAAAGGTTTCAGCTCTTTTACTTCACAAAAGTCAACAGATGGAAGAGTTGAGGAAATGTGGATGTTCAAACACGGGCAGAATGGTGAATGTTACACAGTGTGTAAAGTAAACCAACCAGTGACAGGTCATAAACCCCGTAAATGCCTAGACTTCCATATTCCCATCTCAAAAATGTTTTCCCTCTCTGTTGAAATAAATTTAAATGTAAATCATCATGTTTAGTTTCACGTGTTTATATCAGTAGGCTATATATGAAGCAAAGTGTAAAAAATATTCACAAATAAACCACTCTCTATCTCCGCGAGAAGATTCAGAATAGCACTTCTGATAGCTCCCATTCGTCAGTTCATATTTAAATGTATAATATATTATATTAACAAAAATTGGGCTTAGAATATTTTTTCCGCGGAATAAATTTTACGTATTACGCCTGAACTTTGGAGCTTAATAAATTCAAAAAACTTTTATCCTTCTTTACAAAATATTAAATGTAAGTATGGTGATTTAATATTGTTCTAAAAACAGACAAAAAGAACAGCGATGTGGCGGTTTAAACTTGTTACATAAAATAAAAGAATGTAAAAGAATAAATAAACGGGTATTTCGCACGCGTATTTAAATGTCAAAAAAATAGTGATGGAAAACATCGAATAGTCATAACCGGTTGATTTCCTAAAACTGGTTATATTTTTTAATGTAGTATTTTTTCTCTCTTTTTCAGAAACGAAATTTCTCTTTTTCAGAATACTGTAGCAAGAGCCCAAGAAGTATTAATTAAGAAAATAGCGCTTTAAAGGTTGTCCATAATTTAAGTTTACTGTTGTGCACACAGCGCTATATTGGTATAATTACAGTGTTATTACAAAAAAACATAAACCTAACATAGCACCAATTACATACACAACACAATATATAATACAATTTCTGATAGGACAATAAAATGTGAAAAGAATATGTTTAACGCATGATTCTACTTGTGTGAAATATGATGTTTGTTTTATATATTTTTCAAAAATTGGCCAAATATTATTAATTATCAATTGAGGCTAAATATTGTTTGATGAGGCTAAAATGAAATTAGGCTAAATTGAATTAGGCTAAATTTATATTGGCTCTTATTGTAAATGAGACTCGGCTTCCGTTTGTAGCGGAGAGCTAAGTAGTTTAATTGATCAAGATTGCACATTTTCTAAAATTTCTAAAAATGACTATTCGCTCTTCCTTATAGAGAATTCTGAGCTGCGCTGGTGTCGCATGTTTTTATTTATTTATTTTTTATTTTATTTTATTATTTTAAAATCATATAACACAAAGTATTTTACAAGTATAATACGTTGAATTACATTCCCAGGAGTTACAACAACTCAATTCAGGACATAAATAATATTAGCATTTAGAAAATAACACATATTGAGAACAACAAAGAAACAAAGCAAGTTTAGCACCTTTATAACTAAATATACAACAACAATATATACGCCTAAAACCTTTTCTTACACAAGCAGAATAAATATATATAAAAAACCGCTTTTAAGAATAAAAAAAAGTAATGAATATACTAAGGGAGATAAGGTCATTAACATCACATGCCATGCAGATGATGCTGCCATAGTGATGATGAAAACATATCCATCTCAGTTAATAAACATCTGGATGCCTAAGAAATGTCAATGGCACAATGAACACATGATTATTGGAATCATAATTCGGATATACAAAACGTGTGTCAGACCAAATCATGGTGTATACAACAGAGGCGAGGATAGATAGAGAGAAAATAAAAAAAATCGAAAAACCAAATAATTGCTCAGAACGTCAGAGATGAAAGTACTAAAGGCATTTGTCGTTGTTCAGTAACGTAGTATGTCTAGTGCGACAAAGAGGAATATTAAAACTTATTTCAGCCAGCAAATCGGCGCAATCGATCCGATTATTAAGGCCCGGTAAAAGTAGAGTTTTACTATGGTTTAATTTACCAACGATTTTGGTTTTACTATCGTTCTACTATCCGTGCGTTGTTTCACCCGCATTTTTACTATAGTAAAATGTAACCACTGGTTTTTCGATTTCAAAGCTCAAAAATTGAATATTGCCCTTTATTATTTTTTTACAAATGGTTACACTGTGGAATGTGACTTTGAAAACGCCAAAACACCGGACAAATTAAACCACGTATTGAGGTGGCATGGGTATTGAGTAAACGCAACAAAATAACACCAGTAAACAGAATCTTAAATTTTTTTTTTTTTAATACAATCTAATGAAATAAAATCCGAGTTACAATAACAATATTATAATATCTTATTTGAAAGCAAGATCGATAAGATAAATTAAATGACAACTAAAATACTGTCAATTCAACAATATAGCAAATTTTAGCTCTGGATTATTATAATGTAGGAATATAATATAATCTTTGTATGTTCTTTGTTCATGCCATTATTTATAATTTATAAAAATATCCAATAATTTTTTAAAAACTTTAAACGAATTATTTTTAAAAAGAAGACACGGTTTGACTGCCACAAAGTTGTCCGTTCGAGGTTTGGTTGAATAATACTGCAAAATTGTTTTCAAAATGTTTTCGTTTTCTTGACAATAAGTACAAAATTTTATCATTGAAAGAACCCTCCGATTTATATTGATCATAATAAGCGTAATCCATGCCGTATTCGTAAATAAAAGCAATACTGAGAGACGTGAGCAAATAACGACCGGTAAACGTAAAAAAATGACGCCATCTTAATAATTCTACTATAGTAAAAGGTTTTACTCGCCAGCATTGGCGGGTAAATTTTTTAACTAATGGTTAAATACTTTTACTATCCACCGTTAGTTACTATGGATGAAACAACCCATTTTGTCCATTTTTTACTAATACTACGGATTTTTTACTATTACTAACGATCAAACAACCGGGCCTTTGTCAATTATAATAACAATTTATGACAAGTTTTGAATAGCGAATGAATGAAAAAATGGATTCATTCGGTATCATTGCGTCACTACTTGGTGTAAATTCCCATTGTAAGCGTTACTCGTATCCTCATAAATGTTTCCAAAACCAGGTATTATCATATCGTTAAGAAGCTTTACAATTCCCGCCAAGTTTGATATATTTATTTCGCTTGTAAAACTGGAAAAATAAGTGGGATATGGCGACGCCATTTTGGCGTTCGTTTTCCAGCCAGTTAAATTTAAAGGCGAGACATCATCGACCTATTAGTACACATAGACGCGCCCTATAGCTTAAAATATTTTTCAAAGTAGTGACACGAAAACGTACATAAAGTTTATTCAGTTTAGAATTCAGAAGTATTTTGGCTGGTTTGATATTCTTGCACAAATTAATATTTAACTGTATAGATGCCCATGATATCCTTGCTCAGGTAAACCTTAATGAACCTCGTCGTAACTTGCGTACCTATCACGTCTGTGCTGTGGGAAATTATAAAACTAACATTGGATTCTTTTCTCCTCTGCCAAGGATCCTCAGAACAGTGAACGAAATAACATACTTGCATGTCCGCCTAGATTATGCTATATTTATACCTTTTGTTAATTAAACCTTTTGTAAATTGAAATAAATTTTAAGACGGTTTAGATTAAGTATAGGTTAAGTATTACTCATTAATGCCTATCTGTTAGGGCTTACTTAAGCCTGTTGATTGGCTTATTTTTTTTTTTTTAAATACGTAGACGCACACGGTTTGTTTATTTACGAAAATGCATATACTATAAAAAAATGGAGGATACTCATTTTTGGCATGCAAAAAAGTTTGTTTTTAAATGTTTACAACTAAAATAATTTTTGGTAAATCCCAGTCAGATTCTTGCCTTTTAAATTCCTTATGATTTCGGCTTGTGTATTTCTTTTCCACGGATTTTGGGGAATGTAAAAATGATATTAACTATCATAATTATCATTTCCTTTCGTGCATAGGGCACTGTATTGGTACACCAATCGCAGCGTATCTTTATCATTTTTTGTTAGATGAAGGTAAGGTCTTACGTTTCAGGTACCAATCTAGGGACAAATGAATATTTCATTTCAACCATATAAGGAATTGAACCTGAGACCTCTCACATGGTAGGCAAACGCGCTGACCATTACACCACGAGGCCGACTAATATTAACTAACGTTTATAATATTTAAATAAACGCATCTCTATCAGTGCAGTGCATCCCTGTAAGTAAGAAGAGCTTCGAAATTGCACCGCTAGGTGTAGTTTGACGTTTACTAAAAAGAATATTTTTTTGTTATTCTGAAATATTTTAAGCCTTGTTGAACACTAATGAATAAATATTTATCAATGAAAAGTTACAAAATTCAAAATTATTGTAAAAACACAATGTTTTTTTAAAAACTTTTCACACGCTTTCATGACACAAACAGGGATTTGGGTTCGATTCTAAACGTTACACCTGTAGTTTAATCACAAATAACTATTGACGTGCTAATAAGCGAAGTGATAACAATTTCTCACCATGGATGTTTATCACATTCGCGATCACAATGAAACATCCGTGAACACTGAACACCTTATATTAAATGTCAAAATATTTACGTTTCGCGACGTATAATCCTGCTTCGCAATCACATGTTTGAATTTCACCGTCGTAGATATGGAAAATATTCCAAAACTGCTATTTATAATTATTTATTCATCATGCTATTTATTGCATTTAGCCACCAGTTGGCAAGTCAAATGTCAAGAAATGCAGTCGCCATAGTAATTGTAATTTAATTTTTACTTTTTTGTATTAGATACTCCTTACGCCGATTTTTCGCCAGAGAACTGTATTTATTTACGAGGAAAACAAAAAACAAACCGACACGAGCGTTGACTTAGAGATTACACACGCGTTGACTTATGACTGCGATAACTCAAGCATGTCCAGTAGTTTATTGTGATCGCTCAAATGTTTGGCATGTTTTTAAGCACGTCGATATTTATTTGTGATTGAGCTACTGGCTGGCTGGCGGTCGAAGAGCGATTAAATACGCGTTGGGAATTAGTTGAGCGTCATAATTTTTTAGGGTTCAGGGCACGTCTATGTGCATTAAGAGGTCGATGCGAAACACTTATACTTTTCCAAGAAATGGGAATCTATAAATTTAATTGCTTTTCTTGATAGGTGACCTTCAACTTATCGTGAATATTGAAAGGGTCCTCGTGCGTAGCTCGCGTTTTTATAATAATTATTCAATCAAATACAATAAAAAAGACACGAGAAAATATTTAAATGTGGAAGTTCAGTACTACGGAATAATGGACATAAACTTTCTTACACGCTGTAAAAATTAGAGCACTTAATTCTCAGGCGAAGTTCTTCGAAAACGTATGAAAAAATCGATAAAAATGAACTACTTAGAAACGTCACAGGTTCACGAGAACACGTGTTAACAATAACCGATCTATTATAGCGTAGTGATAGATTTCCGGTTTCTATAATCCTTAAAATATAGCTTGATTAGAATGACAGCTGTCAAACTAATTTCATTAGTGATGAGAAATTACTGATCACTGATTAAATCGATTTTATCAGTTATTTCATGCAATCATAAAACTCTGTTTCCGAAAATTTATAAAAAAAACGCAAAAACAAGCCTATTATAGTGTGTTTTACACAATTATTCACCAAAAAATAAACATTTCTACTTTTTTCATGAACAACATCAAATGAATAATTTTTTTTATTCGATCAATTTGTCCCATCTCTAACGTTTTTGCAAAATGATGTAACCTTGTAAGAACGTCGTTAATAATTAGGTTTATTTTTTATTTTTTTTTAGTTTTAAAGCTGATTTTATGTATTAATGTTGATTTATGTGTCAAGAATTGTATAAAAAAATAAATTAACACGCCAGGTACGAATGATTTTTCGTGTGTCAATATAAATAACTCCTTTGACGTTACTACAAAGTTATGTCGTCACTTTTTCTGACAAATGTCATTCTAATCAAGCTATATTTTAAGGACTATAGTTTGTGATGTTTTTCGAAGTAACGCGTGTTTTGTGAGATCTACTCTTAAAGGTCAGTAAAACTCCCCGGCTTCGCGGGAGTCACGAGAAGTGAAAAAATCATTGTTATGTTAAATCAATTCGATACATAAAAATGTACGTAATTTTTTTTTGGCTTGGTTTGAGATTATTAACAAAAACCATTGTCATTAATTAAGAGTAGAAAAAAGTGTGAAAAACCAATACCGGTAAATCGATTTTACCTTTTTAAATTAATGTCGAAAACAATTCACAATATTCCCGAGTGAATTAAATGAGAGAGTGGAAAGGGGGTAGACATTTTCTAATACGACCCTTTCAGTATTGAGCTCAATGGGAAAAGAGTAATTAATTTAGAAGCCAGTAGAAGCTTCTCGGATTCTTGATACTTGACCCGACTTTTACAATAAATAATAGTACTATCGTACCAATGGAGTATAATTTAATAGACATGTTACAAGCGCAATGAAAATGGAATTTTAATTTGCAAGTAATAGCCTATTTACTCAGTGAAAAACAAACGCCGCCTATATAACAAACAAACAAGAAAAACAAACGCCGCCGTTATATATAACGCCTGCATAACACCTATTATCCTCTACGGATTTTATTTTTTTTTACATTTTTTTTTGCACCACAACAGGCCAGGAGGCCTAATTACAGTGATGAATTACATCACAGAGCATCCAGGCTTGAGAAAAATCACATTTTTATTTTTTGTGTTCTCACCGGGAATCGGAACCTTCCGTGCGTGAGTCAAGCGTCTTGACTACTACACCACGGATACGAATCGTGGCACCTCACTAGGGCCCAAACCAGCAAAATTCAGAGTTTTGAGAATAGATGTCTCAGAAAATGGGAATTAAGTAGTGGTAGAGTGGGATTCGAACCTCGGACTTCTGAACGTGTTATTTAATTTCTTAAATAAATTTTCAACTGAAATATTAATTATTTTTTCCCACTGTTCACCTACGACAGGCATTTTTATGAAAAATCAGGCATTTTAGGCACCCTGAACAGGCATTCCTTCATTTCGAAATGTTAACCCTAGTCAAGGATGTCCAAGTCCTTTAATATACTATGTAGTATGTTCTCTGTAAAGATGGTGGCTGTAAAGCAACCACCTTAAAAAATTAATCGCGTGTTAAATGAGGGATATTTGCTTTCATACAAATGAATTGAGGGGATACTTTATGACGCATGTGATAAAAAGTATGTTATACATTATGGTGTTTTGTTAGTCACCGATATAAATATGAGTAACGAAAAGGGTTCTTTTAGTTAAATTATTTTTTTATTATTAGCATCGACACAATACAGAAAACGCTCCTAAAATTATCCTCAATACGAGTACATTCAACAATTATACAAAACAGATAAATTAATTAGAAAAAAAGTGTTTTATTATCATTAAAAAACAAAGGCAAAAAATACTAAATCTCCTGTACATATCAAACTAACACTACGTTTTATCATCACATCACTTCATAAACCACACTCCTTATAGACAATTGAGGACCGCTTTCACAAAGTAAAATTTCTACAAAAAAATCGAATGCGTTTTTTTATTGAAATGGGTTCTTCCATGTGATCTTTATCGATTGGTGAAATAAAACGTTAACAAAACGATATATATGCGAAATTATAGCGGTTCAAATATCGTGAATTTTTACAAAGCGAAATAACTACACGACATGGAGTTTTCACAAAGCAAAATATCTACATATATTTTGGGGTGTTAAATTTTTTAAAATCGAAAAAAAATCACAAGCAAAACATGATTTCGGCCAAGAAAAAAGAAGTACAGTAAAAATAATAAAATAATATTATTTCAAATATATTTTAACACTTTATTTGTGCTATTATGTATGTAAAAAATATATACGAGGTAAATACCTGAATGTGTATATTCACATAGGTACTTAGTCAGTAGACATATAATTTTACAAAAAATCAGTTTTAAATGATTTCATGCAGAAGTAAACTTATTTAATTCCCAACATAAATCAATTTTCCATACATTCCTATAAAAAATATGAAGATATTTATTTTTTGTGAAAATTCGTGAATTTAGAAAATTTTTATAAATAATTTTACTGATTCTACACTGTTGATTTTTAGTACATGTATAAGGATTTTATATATCTACGAAATGTATTTAAAAAAAATTAAAAATCGTAATAGTTTTATTTTTAACATGAAAAAACTTTCTCCTGAAAAATTTACATTTTGTAGATATTTCGCTTTGTTAAAACGGCCCTCAATTATGGAGATACCAACAGAAATAGAGTCACGTGTTTTACATATTCTCCTCAGATTTTGATGTTCTGTTCAAAATTTGTATCATATATTGTGTTGAGTACGTAATTAGTGCTATGTTGGGTTTAAGTTTTTTTTTCGTAATAATATTACGGTATTATACTAATATAGCACTGTGCGCACAACAATAAACATACATTAATAATGTAATAGTTGTGATACTGCGTACACGTGGTGCGTCCATTTATTTTTTTTTGTCACAAAACTAAATTTTAAACGTAAGCTTTCTTTGTTTCTTATCTGATTTGCAGGTAACATTTCACATGATATTGATTTTACTGTAATGAACTACGTCTATTCTGGTTTACGTATAACACTATCATAAACAAACTTGGTAATTTGTACTTATGTAGATTTAAAAATGTACTTATGTAGGAATACGATTTTTTTTAATCTATTGAATTTAATATTATTTTTGTGTTACCAAAAATCCAATAAAAAGAAACAAATGGGTAGAAAATAAAAGGAATTTAAAATGTAAAAAGGAAAATAATTTTTATATTTTTTTAAGAGGTACAAAATATAAGTATATTAGCGGACCCGATAGACGTTGTCCTATCCGAACGTTGGCTTACCTGCTATTAGCTTGGAAAAATACATTTCATTGGGCTCCTAGGTACTTGTTTGTGATTAAATTAGTAACTAAAAATTGACATTATTAAAAAAAAAAAATTAAGTAAGTAATTGTTTATGGTTGAATTCCAAAACATAAAATAAATATTTTTTCAAAAATGACATTATTTTTGCAAACGTCAAACTCCGGTCGTCTCACCAACAAAGGGGTGTACTTTTATAGAAATACGATTTTTAAAAATGTATTGAATTTAATATTATTTTAGTGTTAGCAAAAATTTAATAAAAAGAATCAAAAGGGTAAAAATTTTAAGGAATTTAAGGAAAGAATCTGAGATCCAAAAAAACAAATGCTGTTTGTAAACATTTAAAAACAAACTTTTTTTATACACAAAAAAAACAACATCTTTCCATTTTTTGCAAATCGAATGCAATCCTGGTAGATCGACGAATTAAACATTTATGCTCCTAACTTCTTTTTTACATATTCGATTGAAAATTTTAATATCTACGAACACGCACAGCACAAATATCTATGTTTCTCTGAAAACCGCACGTAAATCGGTTAAGCCGTTTAGAAGGAGTACGGTGACATCACACGTACAGAGGAATTATATACATATATATTTTTAAATTTTTTATTTTTATTTAATAGTATAATTATACATTTTTACAATTTAAAAAAAAAAATCCCATGTTATATTTTTACTAAAACTAAAATCCCACCAAGCCACTTTTTGTAGCTTGTCGGTGAAGATTATATTTATACTAACTTAATAATATTATTAACATTTATAAAAACAATGAATAACAGATAAAAATTAACAGCCGGAAAGATCAGAATAAACATGTTTATACAAATAATAATATATAAATTTATTTTTAAGTTAAAGAAAATATATGAAAAATTAAAATATTTACACCTAAGCCATAAACTCTTGATCGAGTAGCCACTCTCTTATTTTGCTCTTGTTACAATGTGAGTTAAATTTATAAAGATAACAATGTACAATTATCAATATGTTTTACTTACAAACTGAAATGTCTTATATAGCAGTATATTGATCGACCGTTGTTCAATAAAAACTAAAATTAATAATTATCTTTCACTTCTTTCGGAAGCGTTTTTTCAAAATGGCCGTTCAATTGAATTTTCTTTAAGTGAATATTCACTTCGCGGTGATGTTGCTAATTGTTTGGCGTTCACCTGTTAGATTGTTTCCGACAGGGCCTTCCTATTTCTACTTTGAAATCGTTCAATTACGTACGCAAATATATATGTAGACAGAAGTAACGAAAAACTGCTTTGTCATGGCCAACTTGTAAACGCCAGAACAGCCACGATTTCGCTAAACGGCGATTAGAAAATAATGCTGACGAATAAGGGTGTGTTATTTTAATCAAAATGAAATCGAACCGGTGAAGGCAAATAACAACTGAGGCGGTCAGCACAGAAGTGGGGTAACCCACAAACATGCGGACCCGAGATAATCACAGTTTAGCCATGTACTATGCATGTACATCGTCCTGTGTGAGCAGCGCCATTGTTAATGGATAGGAAAAAATGGGTCTTTCGCCCATCTTTATATATATAATTCCTCTGTACGTGTGATGTCACCGTACTCCTCCTAAACGGCTTAACCGATTTACGTGCGGTTTTCAGAGAAATAAAGATCTTTGTGCTGTGCGTGTTCGTAGATATTAAAATCTTCAATCGAATATGTAAAAAAAAAGTTAGGAACGTAAATGTTTTATTCATCGATATACCAGGGTTACATTCAAGGAGAATGCATTTGCAAAAAAATGGAAAGATGTTGTTTTTTGTGTACAAAAAAAGTTTGTTTTTGAACAGCATTTGTTTTCTGTGGATCTCAATCAGATTCTTTCCTTAAATTCCTTATAATTTCTACCCATTTGTTTCTTTTTATTAGATTTTTGGTAACACTAAAATAATATTAAATTCAATACATTAAAAAAAATCTATTCTTTCATAAGTACACCACTTTGTTGGTGAGACGACCGGAGTTTGACGTTTGCAAAAAGAATGCCATATTTTAAAAAATATTTATTTTATGTTTTGGAATTCAACCATAAACAAGTACCTACTTAAATTCAATATTTTTTTAATACCAACAATTTTTAGTTTTGGAATTTAATCACAAACAAGTACCTAGATGAAAAGTATTTTTCCAAGATAATAGCAGGCAAGCCAACCTTCGGGCAGGACAACGTCTGTCGGGTCCGCTAGTAATTTATAAAACGCATGGCATGAAACCCTTTCCAATGTGTAAGTCAATGTTTACTTATTTGTGGGTTATCTCAATATCCCACCTGTCTGACCAGACGCACAAAACATTTTCATATATCGAAATACGATACGAATGCAGCACAAATTCACCCATTAATTGTGCCCAGACCTTGTACAATCAAATCGATACTTTCTACATCGACATTGAACTAGACTCTGCAACATCGTTTAAAAATAATATTTTAAACTGTAATAAATTATCCTCCCATATCTTTTTTATGATATTCTATCACTCCAACACACACAACACACTCTCCCACCCACCCTCTCTCACTCACACACACACACCCTGTTTTGACATACCTAGTAAAAAAATTAGACTCTAATCGGAAAACGACATTCTATACTTAAGCATTATTCTCTCTTACTGTTGTTTTGATATATTTGTTATGTTGTATTCTGTTGGCTTCTTAAAATATATAAAATAAAAAATATTTAAAAAAAGATGTCACTGCTGCGCCGACCGCCAAAATTTAAATTAGTAGATTATAAACCTAAAACAAACAATTGGTTCTGACTTCGAACCAGGCGTCGCGTGTTCGATTCACGCCGGTTGAAAGTTTTTTTTCTCAGTTGGTTAGAGTCTGTGGTGTATTTTAATAAACTCTAAAAATTGAGACTGTTTTCAATTACATTAATTTAAAATTAGAAATCAATGCGAAATTTTAAAAAAAAATCTTAATTCATTGTTAAATAAACAAAATCATTTATGGCAATTTTTGCTTCAATTTATGTCAATTATTTTTATCTGATTATATTTTACATATATTTTACATTTTTTTAATATTATTTTTTTTATTTATTTACAATTTTAAAAAACCCGTTAGGGTTACATTAGAAATTTAATATTGTCTAGTCATTTTATGTCTAGTCTAGTTAGTTCAGTCATCATGTGCTTTTTCAGATTGATTTTAAATTTGTCTCCAGTAAAAGTTTTTAAGTCGTTGTAGTGTTTAAGTCCATTATGTAGTATTTTTGACTGTCCTGTGTTTGTCTTTGCTTTTTTAATATGATAGTGTTGTTGTTGTCTGGTGTTATATTTGTGTATGTCAGCATTTTTGACTAATATAATGTCGTCGTCTTGTATGTTTCCCAGTGTTATTTTGTGCACAATTTTTACGGTCTCAATTTTAGTCAAGTAGTTTAAGTCAAACTGGTGTGTTTTTTTGGAGCCGTGTAAACGCGTGATTATATAATCATGCGTTGTGTCCCGGTCCCGTATTTTCACGTGGTTTGCCAGCTGTCTAAAAAAGTGTATTTTATTAACATCTAGTGACTTTTATTCGTACTTTTTTGCTGCTTGTAAACCACGTGAAAACACGGGACCGGGACACAACGAGTGGTTATTATAATCACGTGTTTACACGGCTTCGGGATACAAAGCACAAAAAAGGAGTGAGACCCTGTATATGTGCGAACATTGCAATGTGGCTTTCCATAAAGGCCAATGCTGGCAAAAATATAATAAAAAATGACTTATTAAAGTGTTTTAAATAAATATGAGAAGTTTCAATTAATTTAACTCAGTATTGTCATAATTATGACACTTTTAAGAAACCCTTCACATAGCATGAAATTTCACAAAAATGGGCCGGGCACAGGATAAATTTGGTATTCGGCCAGTTATCGTAAGTGTTAAGTGTCCTCGGCACGGGTAATCTTATTTTTATTATTAATCTTTGTTTATAATGGGAAAAAAATGTGAATAAAAGTAGCAAATAAGTTAAATAATCAATAAATATTTACAGATAATTTGGTTTTGTTCGGTCCCCTTGTATATAAAAAAAAAATGACAAATCGACAAATTACGAAGCGAAAATATTTAAGGAAAATATATCTGCGTAGCACAGTGAAAATATTTTTTGGGAAATTCTTCGAGTTTGAAATGAGTTTTAATAGCTTTTCCATTTACAAGTTCTTTCAAACTTTTACACACTTTCGAATTATTCAAATTGCGAAAATTAAAAAAGGGAATTATTAAGAGCCTAGCCGAGAATTTATTACGAAACCATTTGACAGGAATAATTTTCAAGATTTTTAATTTACATTATTCAACTTGACAGATACTTATTATTTTGGAAAATACATTACAACATTTCAAAGCAGATTTATTTTTCTGAGAAAATTGTGATGCTGAGGATCAGGGCCCTAATTACAATGAGAAGATAACATCTTTATCTTTAAAGATGAAGCTCAGTGTTTTTTTTTATTTGTTAATAGACTATCAAACTAAACCAATTTTTTTATTAATATAGCATTCTCATCGTTATGATTTTTTAAAGTTTTGTAAGTTTGAAATTACTCCGCCCATGACGTCACTAGTTCTCGTCGGTGAGTCGAGGCATTTAAAAGTATAGCTCAGTAGTTATCAACATACATGTAAGTATATTAAACGTTGAAAAAATGGCTTCCAGAAACCGGAAATCTATCACGACAGACGTCAACGCTGTAATTGATTTGTTGATTCACAAGAACTTGTGACTTCATTCAAAGTAATTCGTTTTTGTTGAAACTGTTATTTTTTTTAAGTTTTCGAGAAACTTTGCTGTACAATTAAATGCTCTATTTTTTACCGCGTGTAAGAAATATTTTTTTTATCCAGTTTTCGTAGCACTTAACTGCCTAATTGTATAGTTAGTCAAATCGAATTCTGTGTAAAAAATGAATGCCTTAATTTTTTTAATTACAGGATTCTGAAGCAGATACTTCAAATTTTCGTACAAATATCGATTTTATTTTATAGACAATTAAAAATATCTCTGATACCTTCCCATTGCAATTCGGGCTCAGATAAATAATTGTTTTTTTTTAAATTTTAATCCTTAAGAATATAAAGATATTTTTCAACTCGCAATATTCCATGGACCCTGGACTGGACCTCATCAAGAGACTTGTCACCTCGCTTTTCAGACCGATTAAATTATTCAAAACAGTTGTAATTCGAGTGCCAAGGCGGTGCCTTATGCATCACTGGCTAATAGGATGATGATGATGATGTATGATGTATTTTACATACTTTTTTTTCTATTTAGATTTTAGAGGCTTGTCAGCAGGTGGGGTAGAGGGGATATGTATGATTGAGAAAAATCCAGACCAATTGAGAAAAAAATCTTTCTTGGATTTTTTCTCTGCCAGCTTTTCAGCCGTCCGTCTAACCAACTAAAAGAATATCAATTCATTTGTGGAATAATATTTTAAAAACATGATTAATGAAACATAAAATTTAGCCCTGTTATAACAGATGTTGCTATAGCAACAAAAAAACATAAATTCACCGCTCATAATTCACGCGTGCGTCCCCCATCTATGTCAGCAACCGACTGAATTTGTTTCACACTTAGTATCACACAACACTGGTTACAGAACAGCGTCTCTGTTTTCCTTGTCATGCGTTCTATCTTCGTGCTCTCTCTAATACAGATTCTTTGCTGTATTTGCGGACATCATTCTTCGGGTAGCAAGGTTAAATATTTTTTGTATTAAAATCCATAATAGTTATACAAATTTTACTTTACAAATCCGGTGTGAAAATGTCCATTTGAGGATCACGAAAAATACAGAAAAATAAAAGAAATATATTAAGTCTTGTATCGTATGTCGACTAGTGTGACATCACAGCCTTTGAACGACGTCACTAGTTCTGCCAAATCAACCAATGATATAAAGTTGTGAAAGATTTTCGGTTTGCGGAAAGTCAACTGACCAATCAGAAGAACTCAACGAGAAGAAGAAGAAAACTTGAGACGTCACACACAGAGTAATTTCGAAATAATACAACTTCACGATACATAAAAAAATGGTTTGGTTTAATAGTCTCTATTAACAAATAATAACACTATTAAATTTTCTTTTTATTTTAGATTTACATACTTCGGGCTATAGGCTGTTGGGAGACAGCGGCGTCGGACAGGACGCTGTGTTGAGGATGGCGGCGGTGGAACAATAGTCAACGGTGGCATCTTAAGCCCCAGTTAGCAAGAGGAGTTACGCTATGGTTTCCTAGGACAGCGGTGCCAGTATCTTAACGGCCGTAGTGGACGGTGATGCGGTAGACAGCCGTCAGTTTTATTTTTTAACGGTGTTATCAACACCGTTTTCCTAGGAAACCACTCTCTAGTCACCGTTACGACGGCTGTCCACCGCATCACCGTTCACTACGGCCGTTAAGATACGGGCACCGCTGTCCTAGGAAACGTGTAAACTGAAAACTAGAAGGGCTGACCTCAAAAAAAAGGGGCACATACAGCCAGGAGGAAGAAGTTTATATAACACTTGATGATGGGTAATTCTTAATACCCGAAACTTGTTATTTATTTATTTTGATCATTAACGCCCAAAAGGCATTTACAAACAATAAAAATGAAATACATGCTAACATACTAAATAATAAACAGAGAATATACAGAAAAAATATTTGAAATTAACTAAAAAGGATATAATAAAAAGTTTTTCAAAGTAAAAAAAAAACAATAAAAACAAAGGTATGCAAGACAACACAGTGAGCATATAAACAAAAAAAGCAAAGATATAAGCTTATGAAATAAATTATGTAAAGCAAACAATAAATAAAGTGTTACGGTAAGCAAGAAAGACATTTTTAAGTTAAATTAATAAACAAGCAAGCATATATTATCACGAAAAAAAAAGAAATAAAAATATGTTTCTATGAAATGCGTATTTGCCAATACCACAATGCAATTTGATATAATAGTAAAAAATAAAAAAACAAGTATAAGGTAATAAAAATAAACACGTAAGTATTCTTTTAATTTATGGATTTGAATTGTCAAGTATAGTTTTTAATAGTTATGTTGTTATTAATATTAAATTGAAAGAAGTTGTAGAACTTCCATTATTACTTTGAACGATCTAACGTTCTTTGTAGAGTACACACATGCATAGTTAGGTAGTGAAGGTATTTACTTGATAATTATCACGTCTGTATGTGGGTAGAATAACTTCATACATTTTTTATTTGTTTTTTTTTATTCAGGAAACATACAGTACAATTACATAGTTTTAAAGTAGGCACTCAAAGTTAGACTTAACTATAATAGACCAGTGAAGTCTCCATAATATATTATCATTATCTAAGGTTATCAATCCAAAATATTTTTTTTTCAAGTACAAAAAAGAACTTTAAAAATCAAAGTGAAAAGTTTGTAGCGAGTATTTACATAAATGGAAAAAATATTAAAAATGAAGAAAATAACTTAGTACACGTAATTAAAAGGTAAGAATTAAAGTAATTAAGAATAAAAAAACATGCTCCAATGCAAAAAAAAAAATCAAAAAGATAAAACATAAATGTATATACATACAAAATATTCAAAACAAATTTATAAAGTACCTTAAATACAAAACCGGTATTTCTTATGTATCTACTCTCACTGCCTCCACCTTCCATGGAATCATTTCTCTACAATACCGCAGAGTGTGTGTGGACCAACTACTGCTTTACAAAATTATGACAGGAATGGTTGACTGTACAGAGCTGCTTGGTTTAATAATAATACATGTGCCAGCCAGGATTTGTAGACGGTACTACCTGTTTCATGTACCAATAAGTAAAACATCGTCTGTTAAAAATGCTTTTTTCGTAGGACTTTTTCAATGTACAATACAAAATTTAAAAATATAGATTACACAAACATCACTCTGTCAGATTTAAAATTTACACTAAAAATGTATTATGTTACTTAGTAGACATTATAATAATAAATATGTACAACTCCCCACCCCTCCTTATCCTCTCTTCAAGCATTTTTGTCCTTATCCCGCCCAATTTACAGTAACTCAATGTTCTTAAAATAAATATTTAAAAAAATCTTTGATTATTGAGTACATGAAAATAACATTTTTATATGTATAAATTGTATGTATTTATTTGATATGTAATATATTTTCTTTACTAACTTTGTATACTATGTGGAAATCTGTTATTAGTTCTGAGTTTATACACTATATCTGTTTGTTTACTAAAAATATGTATGTAGAACTGTTGATTTCCCAAATAAAATAAAATAAAATAAAATACACGAAAAGAAACTCGAAAAGCAATAAAAGAAAAAAAAAATAGTTAATTTAAAAAACAACTTTAAAAATAATGACATATTATAATGAGAAAAACTAAAGTTTGAAAGTATAAAAACATGCCGAGCGCAGCATAATATTTGTGTAAGACGAAGTTTTTAGAGCATTTCGTTAGTTTAGTTAAAAGTAACAAAACTTTGACATGTTAGAATTTTTGCCTCGGGTTAGACTGACTCTGCATTCAAGTATCTAGGTCAAATACTGACTGACGATGGTAAAGATCAGTGATTCCCAAAGTGATCTATATCGACCCCCAGGGGTCTATGACAACCTGCAAGGGGTCTACGTCAACGAAAAAAAAATTGGGGGTCCAAGAAATGAAAATGGGGGTCCACGATAGTGGATCTCAACATACACTGATATCTCATAATATAAAGACATGTACATTATTTATAAAAGTACCTATTAAGTAAAAAATTTTACGTTACACGTTTATAAAATTGTGTAAGTTGAGGATGTAGGCAATATAGCGAGGAAATTTTTAATTTACTTTCCATCGTCATACCTAGTGGAAAGGGGGTTCAGCGCTGTTACCAATCTCCTAACGAAAAAAAGAATCAGACTGGACATCATTGGCCGAGGAGATTTAAGATTAAACCTGACAAAATTGACGACAAATGTTGATAATTTATTATTAAAGCATCAGGTTCATCCTTCCCACTAAAAACATTTACTTATTGTTTAGTTTATTTTATGTTTATTTTATGTTACGTTTATTTTATATAACAGATACAAAAAATTATTTTGAGTAGTTTTAATTTAAATTCAATTAATAAATATATAAAACTTAACATTTGTTTTAACTTTAAGTTTTAAACACTAAACTTCACTACAGTCAGAAATTTATGAAAAATCAATATCAGGTAAGTAAGGGGTCTACGACACAAAAAAGTTTGGAAACCTCTGGTATAGATGATCAGTAGTGATATTTTGAATCTTTTCTACCCCTTGAGAGCGATGAATTTGAAGATTTTTATTTTTGTAATGCGACTTCACTTTGCTTCATATAATGGCCACTTAAAGGTCAATGATGTATAAAACTTCTTCAAAATCGGAAATAAAACTATTGTGGTTTGGTCAATTCAACACAATAAGGTGTTTTGGGTAATGCTTAAGGTCGCAATAATGCTCTAAATGAAAATCATTCACGTGTTCCTATTTTTTAACGTTTAATCATCAGTGTGGCCACATGTTATCCTTGGCTCTACCCTACCGAGTTTCTCCAGGGTATGCTTGGCTACAACAGTTTAGAAACTGGAAGGAATGTGTATTTGACTACACATTTTTATCGATTGTTGCGCGGTGTGATAAAAAATTCTGAGATTATGATGAGCATTGGTTTGTATGTTCCTGATAATTATGGTTACGGTAATTGGTTATGCCAGTTGGAAGGGCTACCGCTATGCTGAACAACATCGCTCTGGATATTGATCTGTTCCATGTATCCGAAGGGGTTTTCCGGAGCAGGATTCTCCTACTACTTTGACATGAATCTCTTTCAGGTTTTTTTCTTCTTTTTATAATATGTACGTATTGAATATATGTTTGTAATGTATATGTTATATTTAAATAAATTAATTGAATTGAATATGAAGCAAAAAGTCGTCGCATGGAAAAAATAAATATCCCCAAATTAACCACTCTCTAAGGGATAGAGGAGATTCATATTTGCAACCCAGGACATAGAGAGACAGAGAGACAGAGAGCCATCACCATTAGCGTGTGTCTATCGTTTTTTTTTATTTTATAAATTGTATTTTATAGGAGCTAGAACCATCTAAAAACCCCTAAAAGCGTATAGTTTTATCTTCCGTCTTCGGAGGTGCGGTATATAAATATGATGATTTTAAAAAGCAAAAATGCGTCGATACATAAATATTATTTCTGACGACAATCTTTTAAAAAAAAAACAAAATCGGTTTCGTTTTTGGGGTGCGGAAATCGGAAATACGAGACCTCGATTTTGGTTAGGCATAATAAGTCTGAGTTATCTTTTTCGCACAGCATTTGGGGATGTATTCAAATACCTAATATATATTCAAAGATATCATCTCAAAAAGCTATTTGTAAGTTAAATTGCTTTTCTAAGAATTATAAATTAGTATGTATGTTGGTATCTATCATCCATCATATGTATTATTAAATTGAATTGTCAAATGAATATAGGCATTTGTTTCCGAAATACGATATTCAGGTACGTAATGTTGAAAAGTTTAAATGGCCTTACTGCGTAGGAGATATCGATTGTATTTTACTTCTAGTAAACAGAGGCTATTATAAACGTTTCGACGTAAAACACTCAGCAAATAAATACAACGCTCGTGTGGCTAATATAAATATGTAGAAAAGCGTGCAAAGGCTTAACCCTTTATAAAACATAAGCGAAAACGTTCATGTGGAATTTATTGTAACCAACTGTCAATTAAATATCATGTATGCTTAGATTGTAAGTGGCCACATTACACACTGTGTTACATTCACCATTTTGCCTAAGTTTGAACTTCCATATTCCCTTATTTAAGGTATTCTCCATCCCTGTTGTAATTTGTTAATCTTAATGACTCCCGAGGGGGTGAAATCCAGTCTTTTGTCTATGAGCATTTGAACAAACTCAAATATTGCGATATCCGATTTGTTTACCGTAAACGAACCAATCGGAAGAACTGAGAAATAAGAATCTCTGACGTCACACGCGGAGTTATTTCAGATATACAAAACTTTAAAAATCACAGCGCAGGCGCTGATAATACGAAATAAAATTAAAAGAATTATATATTTTTTTTGGCTTGGTTTGATAGTCTATTAACGAATAAAAAAATTAAAAAAAGACACTGAATATCCTCATTAGTTGACGATACGAGTACCTATATAACAAGTATCATATAGGTTTGGAAACATAATAACATATTTTTTATAAATATGTATAAAGCACATCAATATGGTGAACAGCAAACTCAAACATTCGGAAAATCCTCAAGGAGTTTCCCACTCAAATCCCTCCCACTAAGGAAAATCCAGTCCTTAATTCCTTTCGTAAAGATAGTTTTTATTCTTGAGAGCTTAATAGCTTGAAATAAACGTAATATAGCATTTTCACAGATCGGGAATAATGATGAAAACATAACAAATATTTAGAGCGGATTTTTACAGGTCTAAAGTTAAATTACTTCAAATATCAATTTATATACTAAACAAGTTTTTATTTACAATTTTCGGGTTTAAAAACGAGCACATACGAAACGGCTCGCAGTTGGCGTACGTCATGGCCGCGGAGTGCGCTTCTAACAAACGTAGTAAGTGCCGTTTGGGACATTCTCAGGGGTGCCCCATAATGTACTGACCGATACTTGCGAAATCTTCGTCTTTGAGAGAATGTGCAGAATTGATTTATTTATTAAATATACGGCCTAAGCCAATGAGGAAGTTAAGTGGTTTAAAAAAATATATATATTTGTAAATAGACTAAGGCAATTTTTTTTTTTCAATTTTTATATATCGTATTATCAGCGCTACGATTTTTTTTAAAGTTATTTATTTCTGAAATAACTCCGCGTGTAACGTCAGAGGTTCCTTTCCGCTTATTCTCATTCAGTTCTTCCCATTGGTCCAGAAAC
This sequence comes from Micrasema longulum, assembly GCF_059751315.1. Taxonomy (NCBI): domain Eukaryota; kingdom Metazoa; phylum Arthropoda; class Insecta; order Trichoptera; family Brachycentridae; genus Micrasema; species Micrasema longulum. The sequence goes on along the minus strand of NW_028277860.1, from coordinate 340,973 downwards.
GACAAGCAGACCGGAAATCTTCCATAGCTCTCAGATCATAGGTTGATTCATTGAACCAGTGACGTTCAGTTCAAAGTAGTGCGTTATTATTAAAATATTTATTATTATTTTTTCTGTACATTTTCAAGAAACTTTGCAGTACAATTTAATGCTCTAATTTTTACCGCGCGCAAGAAAACATTTTTTTGTATCCAATTTCCCGTAGGGCTGAAGTTCCTCATTACAACGGTTACATGAAGAAACATACATACAAGACCACTGAACATAAAACTGTGTAGCAAATACAAACAAGGCCAATAAAATAATGCTATACAATGTATTCATAAACACGATAAACATAAGCTAAACACACCAATCCATCTTTATTCTGCACTATTTTAGTGGCGAAGAGATCTACGAAAAGCCGGAAGATCTATCCCAAAGAATTCCAAGTCGTGTGACGAATTGACCAATCTACACATTCTAGACATTGGGGCATAAAAACAAAAGATGCTGTTAGAAGATTTAATAAATAGCAGATTTTGACTTCTGGTGACACTAGCCCAGGAATATCAGACCAAAAATAGCCATAAATATAAAATGTTTCATAACCAGCTGATTTTGGCATATCTGTTCTAGATGCGGTACTTAATTATTAATCAAAACTCTCCACCCCTCCCCGCTTGCGTCTTGAGATACCGGCCCATGCCGGTACCGGTATGGAGGCAACAAAAACCTAAATAAGATATTGTTAGAAATTGAATATTACAACCAGAATTATCTTCTTGAAAAAAAAGAGAACACATTTATATAAAAAAAAGGTTTCAACTAAAATATTTTAAAAACTATATTTTTAAGTATTACCAAAGGCATAATTTTACGTAGAAATAAAAGAAAATGTCACAAAAATTTACGTGATTTAAAATGCTTGTATTTCTTTTTAAAAACAAAAAATGATTTTCTTTCCCTTATCTTCATTTTCAAGTTATTATATTGAAAATTGTTTGAATAAATTTTAGTTCAATATTTAATCTTTATATAAAAATCGTGGCCCCAAAGTTTAGTCTTAATTTGAAATGGCGTAATCTGCCGGTCGAAAAGTAATTTTATTTTAGTTATATAAAACTTTTAATAAATTGAAAAATTATTGTTTATTTTATTTTTTATTATTGCGCGATTTTTAAAAAACGTTCGTTTTAAAATAGCAAAATCGTACGATTTCATCATTTTTCGTGCGTTTTACCGGACTACAGCCTTAATTTTGTGAAACCACTCTATCCACAAATCAAGATTTCGTTATTGAGAAACGTCTTATGTGTAATAATGGTGGTCTTGAACAATATAATGTTCTGTGTTAAATATAAACTGTTGAGTTTCTTCTTCGATCATCGCTCTAGATTTCTGGTAAAATCATTTGGCGCGTGTGTGTCTTCGATCTATGGACGTTGTACCCACAACATCATTACTTTGAATTTTAATATTTACTAGCTTAACAGATTAAAAGGGTCGTCAATTCATCTTAAACGTTGAATTTGCAATAGTACTTAGTCAAACAAGACTCTATCATATTTATTAAGAGAAGTTCATTTTATGGTACTGCGTACTCTCACTTCAACTAAAAACTTATTGAATGTTACAAAAAACTTCTAAGTATAATAAATAGACCGTAAATAGTGTAGCATTTTTAACGCACGGGAATAACAGAAAAACTTAAGTGTGACGAATGTAAATCCGACATAAACAAATGGCGGAAAGCTTTTTAACCGATGATGGCGAGCGTTAGAGGTCAAAATGGCGGAACTGAAGTTAGTTCGGCCATTAATTTTCCAGTTTCAAAGCCCTTACACCGAGAGTGTGATGAAACGAAAAAAGTCATCTACATATTTCAGGGTTTTCAGGCGTTTTCACGCAGGTGTAGATGCCAGCCAAGACGGAAGTGGAGACTTTGAAAAACGGGGACGAATGAAAAAAAAAAACTTTTCATAATAATTATATTATAATAACGGTTGCCTATTATGTATAGCTTTTTGGCAGTTTACACTCACTTAAAAGTTTGCAGAATATCTTGCCAATTAATGTAAAGCAAACGTTAGTTCGGAGCTTACTTCTTCCACTCCTTGATTATGCAAATGTATGTTACCCAGGTGCTAATTCTGGATTGCTTGATAAGTTGGAACGATTGCAGAATGTTTGTATACGTTATATCTTTAATCTTCGTAAATTCGACCCCAAAACCGAATATCGCACGCAACTATACTGGCTCAGTATCAGGCATTGAAGAAACATTTACATTCTACCACTTCTACATAATATTATAAATGATCCCACTTTGTCTGTTTATCTGAGAGAGCTCTTCCAACCAGCATGGGTAATTTCTTTGTTCTAGTAACGAGAGAACTCTTTCAATACCCATTCACCGCTATATTTTTTTTACCTCCTCTTTCACAGTAGTAGCTGCTCGGTTGTGGAATAATCTACTCACTAATATCAAAGACGCCCCTCTTCTTTATTTACAGTCAAGTCGTGTATGAAATGTCACTTCCTAAATACTTGAGTTTTTCCTTTCTCCTCCCTCTTTCCTTCCCTCTTTACCCCTTCTTTTCTTCATAGTATGGTGTAGATATTTAGTCAACTTTTATTTCTTAAAAAAATAAATATGCACATTAATGATAATATCATTCTCAAATTTAACGGTTTGGGTCATTATCATCATTCCCTTTCCACACCTCATGGTGCATAGGGTACTACCTTAGTACACTAATCAAAGCGTATCTTGATTATTTTTGTTACATGAAGGTAAGATGATCAGTCTTACGCTTCAGGTACCAATCTAGGGACATAGTGTGAAATATTCTAGTGTAAAAAAACCCTTTTAAATAAGTATTTTATATCAGCTATGTCAGGAATCGAACCCGAGATCTTTTGCGTGGCAGGTAAAAGCGCTGACCATTACACCACGAGGCCGACGGTTTAGGTAGGTAGGAAGAAATTGCCTTAAGGCAATATACTCACCCTTATGCATATGTATGTAAACTTACGTATATACATAAATTGTTTAAAAAGTATAAATATGTGATGCGAACAGCCTTATCTCCCTTAGTTCTAGATTGACCACTTCCTCCAATCTCGAAAGCGTTTTATGCATTTATTTTGTTAGTGTCAGAAAAGGTTTTTGGTTTATATATTATTGTGTTATATTTAGTTATAAAGGTATCAAACTTGCTTTGTTTCATTGTTGTTTTTAATATGCGCTTTTTATAAAAAAATGACAATGTTATTTAAGTCCCGAATTAAGTTGTAGTTACTACTGGGAATGTAATTAATATATATTATACTTTGCATTAAACGATTTACAAATAAATATAAAAAAATCATCTACTCGAATATACACATACGTTTGTTAATACTTGTAGGATTTTTTTTTCTTTTATTAAGGAAACATACAGTACAATTAAATAGATTTCGGCTAGACAACATTAGATTGAATTCTAATGGATCAGTGAAGTTTCTATATTATATTACATGGTAAGGTTGTCAATTAGCTATTTTTTTTATTTAAAGTAAAATATTATTATTAGGGGAATAAACTGAAAGTTGCATAAAGATTAAATTAAAATTGAAAACAAATTAATCCATTTATTTTATTATAGATGAGTCCCGATTAAAAACGGAATTTTCTAACAAGTTGGGATGTTTTTTATAACTTTAAAATAGAGTCTTATATAAAAAAAGTTTTTCACAAATTTAGACGCAAAGATTTCTCTAGAATTTTTATTATCTCTTTTAACCGTGTTAATTTAATTAATTAAAAAAATGTTAATTATAATTATAATACTGTAATATATATTCAATAACAAGGACTTATTTTAGAATACCTATAATTGTTCATTTTGACACTTAATAAATATATTATTATCATATATAAATATTTTGTAAAAGTGTCATTATTCATTATACCTACACTATGGCAGTTTGGTACCGTGTCCTACATTTCCAATTCTATTAAATGTCATACTTAACTTTAATAATAAAAAATGAGTGATCATTATAATTTTTTTATTTTTTTTATTTTAATAGTATAATTTTACATTTTTACAATTTAAAAAAAAATCACTTGTTATATTTTTAATAAAACTTAAATCCCACCAAGCCACTTTTTGTAGCTTGTTGGTGAAGATTATATTTATACTAACTTAATAATATTATTTACATTTATAAAAACAATGAATAGCAGATAAAAATTAACAGCTGGAAAGATCAGAATAATCATGTTTATACAAATAATAATATATAAATTTATTTTTTAAATACATGAAAATATATGAAAAATTAAAATATTTACACCTAAGCTACTATTCATATATAAACTCTTGATAAACTCTAGCCACTCTCTTATTTTGCTCTTGTTACAATGTGAATTAAATTTAAGTTCTTTTGGTAATAAATTAAAAATTCTAGGTACTAAATATTTGAGAGTTCTATTTCCATACTTATTACATTAATGTAAAAAAAGTGATACATAAATAAATACCTATTCATCAAATCGCTCTTCTACCGATTTTCCTCTTAAGAAGCAAAATTGATTAATTTCATTCATCTAAGTCTCCTCTACTTACGTTATCGAAAAGCTTTGGGTAAATTTATTTGAGAATATTTTACATCGCTTACTCTCTCCCGAATATTAATGAGCACAAACTGTATCTCATAAGAATTTAATACTATGTAAATTTTGAGACACGAAATATGTTTTTGTCAAGCGTATTAAAATACTCATCTGTAAAATTACTTGTGTAAAACAAACTTTAATTTTAAAAAGGATTCGATAAAATACACCCCTACAATTATATATTTGTTTTACCATATCAGACATTATCGAATTCCCAAGAATATAAAGAATATTTTGTGTACAGGGGGCGAATGATAAACTTCCGCCCTACGGGAAATTTGATACAATAAATGTTTTCTTGCGCGCGGTGAAAATTAGAGAAATAAATTGTACTGCAAAGTTTTCTGAAAATGTACGAAAAAAATAATAAAAACTACTTTGAACGACGTCACTGGTTCATATGAATAGACCAATGATAATTTATTTTATTTTTACATGTGGATGTAGCCACTCCACTGGCCCACAGGCACGTTCTGGAGTGTCAGGGTATTATTTATTTTTTACATAATTGTACATACTTTCACATCAATTGTGTGTAGAAATTCAAAAGAAATATATACAAAAATAAAACATGCCTACATCAATAAAACGAAAAAGGATTTTCAAGAAACTAAAATTATATTCTTATATATGAAACACATTCCTCAGTTTTCTGTCTAGTCTTTTAGGCAATCTATTGATGGACTCGAGCTTTGAAAATATTGTTTTTCATGTTGTTCACCAATACGTTCTTGCTTAAAAAGTTGTATGGCTTAGGGGCCAGCAAAGTATAATGTCTTTGTCTGTCATTTGTTTTTTTTCTTTGGGAGCAGAAGTATTGTTTTTTGTCTTTGCCTAGTGTCGTAAATTTGTTGTCCGAGAAGGATAGGAGAAGATTTGCGGTTTGCGCGCCGTGAATGGACCAATGGGCAGAACTGATCGAGAATAAGCGGAAGAGAACCTCTGACATCACACATGGAGTAATTTCAGAAAAAGAAAACTTTTAAAAATCATCGCGCTGATAATACGATATATAATTTATTTTTTTAAATGTCTGACTTTAAAAGTTTATTGACAAATAATATAAATAAAAAAACACTCAACTTTCTTATTGGCTTCCCGTAAACGGGAAATCTATCACAAAACTCTATCATTGGTTGATTCACAAGAGCTCCTGACGTCATTCAAAGTGGTTCAGTTTTTTAAACAATGCTTTTTCAAAAAAATTTGCCGAATAATTAAACGATGTAGATTTTACAGCGAGTAAGAAAATAAAATAAATATTTAATTTCCCGTAGCATTGAACTTTCTTGTTAGCCCCCTGACGAAACATAGAAAAGCCGGTAAGTTTTTAAAAATTATAACCAATTACATCATCATCATCATCATTCCCGTTCCTCATCTAATTGTGCATAGGGCACTGAATTGGTATATCAATCGCAGTGTAACGTGATCATTTTTGTAACATGGAAGTAAGATGATCAGCCTTATGCTTCAGGTACCAGTCCAGGTACTAAGAAATATTCGAGTGTAAAAACACCTATTTAAATAAATATTTAATTTTATTGGACAATTATTTAGTAACATTTAATTAAATATGTGACCAACATATTTTTATCAAAAAGAGCAAATCAACTTCAGGAGTTTGGGTTGGAATAGTTATTATTTGTTTGATTAATGTATTTTGCTATTGTATAATTCCTATAAAATATATATGTATTTCAAGTAATTCATAATGTGTACAGTACGAGTATATTAATATTTCATACTCGATTTTTAATATTTTTATTTTTAAGCACTATTTATACCACATATATGTAAATGGCAGAAATGCCGTTTATAAATTAATAAATAAAGTTAATGCTTTAAACATCAATAATAAAAGAAACAATGTTTTGAGTATGTCCAAATGTTTGCAGACAGGCTGGATTTCCTCCCTAGGTAGTTATTAAGATATACATTTGTTGCAACAGAAAGGGAAAACATTTTTAAGATGGGAAGACAAAACTTTAGGCATTTATCGGGCTTATGACCTGACATGAAATAGACAAAGTCACACGATTAAGGTTTCAGCTCTTTACCTTCATCAAAGTCAACAGATGGAAGAGTTGAGGAAGTGTGGATGTTTAAATATGGGCAGAATGGTGAATATTTCACCGTGTGTAAAGTGGCCACTTGAACCAGCCAATGACAGGTCATACGTCCTGACTTCCATATTCCCTTCTCAAAATGTTTTCCCTCTCTGTTGCAACAAAAATAATTATTTTAGCAGAAAAAAATACACTACTTATTTTAAAAAACCTCATTACTTATTTTTGGCTAAACTTCATAAAATAGAGTTTATTTCTTCAAAAAAAATACTTTGCTTTTGGTTTATGTAATTTTTTAACCTGCCAATGAAAGGTCATAAGCCCTGTAAATGCCTTGACTTCCATATTCCCTTTTCAAAAATGTTTCCCTTCTCTGTTGCAACCTATTAAAAAATAGTTAATGCTGTGATTTTAATTAATAACTACAGTAAAATTCGTTTTAACTTTAAATATAATAAATTAAATACTGATTCGAGTCTACTGAACACTTTATTTTATTTTTACCAACAAAAAAACAAAAATTTCGTAACAATTGTTTCGCCTTGTTAGGGCATTTTCAAACGAATGTCGAAAAAACATTCGTTTGAAAATGCCTCAACAAGGCGAAACAATTGTCACGAAATTCTCGTTTTTATGTTTGTAAAAGTAAAATAAAGTGTTCAGTAGACTCAAATCAGTGTTTGACTTCTTATGTTAAAATTTTAAATATGGAGTTCTACAAAATAAATACAAAATCAAGTAATAAAAATTAGTTTAGTTAATTTTTCCACTTTCTTCTATGGTTGTCAGTGTATTGCCGAGTACTCAGTATGTTAATTTTTTCCTTACAAGTTAAAGTTTCAATCGACTACTATCCGTTATAATGTTTACATCGTCAGACAGAACTTTTAATGGTCGCCTTTCCGCATGAGGTCATAATTATTAAATAATGCCATAAAAATACTATCATCAGTAATCCCTCTTGCAAAAACATGTTAACTACTCATAAAACAAGAGAACAGCCACTCTCCGTTCTTTCGCCCTTTGTTGAAACAACAGATCTCGCCAAATATTTCTTTGAAATCGCATTCTTTTACTCTTTCTCCACATTTCTTCGCTTTCGCCTCTCCCCCACGAATGTCTAGGCGCCTCCCCGCATTTGTACGAAAACGTGATCTGATTCATAAAACGGCTTGGAAATGTTTTATTTATTTGTATATTTTTCGATTTCCCGAGAAAAATCTAGATTTGAGTCATGCTTTAGCATTTTCTTTCCAAAATTTTAAATAAGTACGCACCCTTTTTAACCCTTTCCTGCCTGCGGGACTCGTAAGTCATGCTAAGCTGTTTATTAGCCTATATCTAAATACTTGTAATGATTTTGGATGCAAAGTATGTGGGAATGTATTGTTAAAATAGTGTCACACTTCAACATCCTTTGTACCCACAACATCTGTTTACTTCCCATCTCAGTATCCTTTAATCATCTACCATATTGAGACCGCGTTTATTTTGTTGAACGCGTGCAGCACCATAGACTTTGTTTCCACCAACCACCAGTGTTCAGCTCCAGATTGGGGGCCTGTCCTAGTGTTGGTGCCGCTTGCAATTGACCAGTCGGACTACCGCAATTCCATCAAGAACGAACCAGGTTAGTGGCATCCATTCCTAATCCATCTCATTCATTGGGGTTGTGACCGATTGACACTGCATACCGCATATCGGGGATATTCACTTATTACATTAAATTTAAAATACAGTCCACTACATTGTAGAAGCCCTAGGGCTTCGCCCCCGCAACTTTTCACCCTGCATCCGCGTGGGAATTCGTTTTCCCACCAGATTTCTTATAATTTTTGAATGAGAAACTTCAGCCCTACGGGAAATTGGATACAATAAATATTTTCTTTCGCGTGGTGAAAATTGAATCATTAAATTGTAACGCAAAGTTTCCTGAAAATCTACGAAACAAATAATAAAAACTACTTTGAACGACATGAATTAACCAATGATAAGAGAGTTATGGAAGATATCCGGTTAGCTTCCCGTGAATGGACCAATAGGCAGAACTGATCGAGAATAGGCGGAAGAGAACCTCTGATCTCACACGCGGAGTTATTTCAGAAATACGTATAAAATAGTAGCGCTGATAAAACAATACATAAAAGTTTTTTAAAAAAAGGCTTTGTTTAATAGTTTTAACAAATAAAAAAATACACTCAATTTCCTCATTAAAGCCGAGAGACGTCGAACAAAAACAGCAAAAACTTGTTAAAGTCCTCAATATCTTTGGTATATTTCATATTGTATGTTATCTTACATTGTAATTTGTTTCCCACTGTGGTTATAGTTTTTGTAAGTTCTTATTTTGTTATTTTTTTTAACTTTGTTAAATATATTTCATAACTTTGTTAAATATTATTATCTTAGGCATGTTTCACATTTTTGTAAAATGTTTCCCTCGGCACGGGACACCCCCACCCCAGTATAAAAAAAATACAAACAATGTAAAAGTATAAATAAATAAATAAATTTTGCAAAATGATATTTAAACCGTAAATAAATTAATACATTTAAAAATAACAAAAAACGTTACACTAAATATTTTATCGATAAAGTGCGGGGACCAAAATATGGAGCGACGATATTTAATTATTGTCGTGCGGTACCCAATACACTTTATTGAGGGCCCGTAACGCGTCATTAGCCCTTCTCTTTTTCCACCAGCAATCCTGTCAATAACTTGTTATCGATTCAATAAAAAAAAATGTTGTATTGAGAACCCACAGCTTTGTGTGTGAAATAAATTCATTTCAGTTCATATAGTTATGTGTGAGAAATACAACCAGAACCCTGACGGGTTTTATTTGACTCAATGGCCGCTGAGGTAAAAGTCTCGAATAAGGAAATCGAGTGTAAATAAGTTCGCCTCGTTATTTTATTTTATTTTTTTAAATTTAATTTTACAATACGCCCAAGTGGCATTAACAAAAAATATACAGGTAAGTACAAACATAGTGAGTATTTTTTTTAAAAAAAACAACGCTTTTTTGTATACATGTAGAAACAAAAAAATCTTAAAATTTAAAAATCGGGTTGTGGTCCTGTGGCTAGTGTCTCGGACTCACGGCCTGAAGGTCCGCGGTTCGAATCCCACTCTACCCCAACTCGATTCCATTTTCTAATAGTGAGTTATTTACAACTCGTTGAAAATGGCCCTCAAAATTAAATATTTGGGTAAATCATATGAACGTAAATATTTCTTTAAAAAAAAAAAAAAAAACAAAAAGCATACTGCCATGCGAAATAAAAAATGAAACTTTACATAGTAAAAAATAAAAAAATAAAAAAATGGATATAAGAAAAGTAATTAAATTAAAAAGCAAATTGTAAATAACTTGTAAAGAATTTAAACAAAAAAATAAATACATTTACATATATTTATGAGTATAAAAAACTGGTATCAACAAATTATTGTTAAAAACAAACAATAATAATTAGTTTACAGTAAGTATATATAAGATAATAACATAATATCTGGTACACAAAAATATTTGATACATCAATTTCAGAAAAAGATAATAATAAATAATAATACATTATTTATTATTATCGTTATGCAGCGGTTGGTGTGTTATGGGCCTGTATAGTTGAAGATAAATTTCCTCTAGCGATTATAAAGATATACTACCGAATCCCCACCTTCAAGTTTTTGGTAGGTACATCGATATAAAACAAGGGAAGCGTACGTCACGGTACACATATCTACGCTCTAAAATGACATAGCTTCAGTATGACGTCATAGTTGAAGACATAAGTCCGACCGACTATAAAGATACACTACCGATACCCCCACCATCAAGTTATGATGTTAGTACATCGGTTTATGCCGACGGGTCTAGAACCCCTCGATACGTTTACCTACGCATTAAAAGTGTCAAAAATTTTGCTCCAACTAGCAATTTTTCCTTAAATTATGAATTATTAAAATTTTTAATCGTTTTGAGGTTGGTACTTTTTTTCTTAAAAGCCTATTAAAAATATGAGAGAAAAATAAGTTAGTTTTGAAGTCAAATTAAATTCCGACATAACTGTCACTTCAATTAAACGAACGCCTAGATGTGAAAGTAATGTGACTAGGTTCTGTTATATTAACAAATAAGATTATCCAGGCGTCAGACACAGATTATATGCGTTAGAAAGTTACCACTCTAAAAAATAATTTAGTTATTATATTTTTTCCATCTGTTTTACTATCTTTCTGAGAGAACGTATCGAGAGCCGGCTTTGTAATCGCTACGTTCTACCTCAGTAGATAAATGCAGACGATCGTTAAGCATATCGTTTTGGCAATGGTTAAAAGTCATATAAAAATCATGTTCAAGCGAGCATTTTTTGCTTGAATTGGGATTTATTGGAGTTTAAAATCGCTTTGGAGTAGGCACTTTCTATCAAAGAAGCCTATTTAAAATATAAATGAGAACTATTTTAAACGTTAATGACGTAAAGAACGCGGACTAATTTTTAGCGGTCATTCATTGGCTTATTTCGATCATATGATGTCGATATGACAAGTAGATAGAACATACCGAGGTAAGATACAAATAGTACAGAAGTTAAGTATACCGTCTCGATATAAACAGATAAAGATAGCGTTCATAATCGATGCACTGGGTTCAATTCCTGGCAGGGTGAACGTGAAACATTGATTTTAAAGGTTTTTTAAACTGCGATGCTTCATTGTTCTTGGATGGGCAACTGAAGCGTACGACTTACCTAACCTTTAAACAACAAATGATGGAATTAATACGCATTTGATTTACTAATGCCGTGCCCTATGCACCACTGGGTGTGGAAATGGGATGATGATGAACTTAAGGTTTATGGTATTTCATGTTATAGTTTTTTTACTTTCTAAATATTCCGGAACTAGCATATTATTATCTTTCTTACAATCAGGTATTCGAGCGACGCGCGACGCCGACGGAGGCAATGTATTATACGAGGGTTGTGTAAAAAATAAGGTTCTCAATTTTTTTTCAGGTTCAAGGCATTTTTTTAAAACTGAAAAATGCATAATTGGAAAGCTTAATTTCTTAACTATTTTTCAACATAATCACCAGATTTTTCAACGCATTTTTGTTGACGACTAATCCACTTTTGGAATCCAGCTTCAAAGAAGTCCGCCGCCAGTCCGTGGAGGAATCTGGTGACCGCTTCCTGCACTCTTTCACCAGTCTCAAAACGTTGTCCGCCAAGTGTTGCTTTAATTTTGGAAACAAGTGGAAGTCACTCGGTGCAAAATCAGGGCTGTTCAACGAGATCCCAGTCAAAATTTTCGATTAAATCCTTGGTTTAGTGAGAGTCGTGCGGGCGCGCATTGTCGTGGTGCAGTCTAACGCCTTTCGTCAGTCTTCCTCTCCGGCGATTTTGGATGGCTCTTCTGAGTTTTTTTAAGGTCTCGCAATAATTTTCCGAATTTATTGTGGTCCCTCGAGTCATAAACTCAACAAGCAGGACGGTCACTAAATTCCTCTACAGACTAGCGGCGGACTTTTTTGAAGCTGGATTTCAAAAGTGGATAAGTCGTCAAAAAAAATGCGTTGAAAAATCTGAAGATTATGTTGAAAAATAGTTGAAGAAATTAAGCTTTCCAATTATGTATTTTTCAATTTAAAAAAAAATGCCTTAAACCTGAAAAAAAATTGAGAATCTTATGTTTTATACAACCCTCGTATATTTTAAGGTATCGAATTGTTTTTCATTATTATAAGTTAGGTAATCAGCGTTTGAGACTGTACAACGTTGAACAGCTATTATAGTTTGGAAAAGAAATGCTTAAACAGTATTGATTTTAATTAGTATAAGGGTAAATATAATAAATCTTTAAGTTTTCTTGTTCTAACACGTGGGGCCGTGGAAAAGTTGAGTACCTTATAATATAATCTGAGCGAATCGATAGAAAAAGCAATATTTTTTCTTGTTCCGCGCTCTTACATAAACAAATACAGAATTCAAATAAGTACACTATACATTTATCTTGGCTTGTAGGGGTATTATCATTTATTTATTTTAATTCTGCGTCCGCCGTAGGCATTTATAGTGTTTATAACCTTATATTGGTTTGTTTAAGTAATCTGTTTAGTTCGCCAAACGTTTTGGCTCTTTGTGAAACCATGAATTTACTGCGTGGCAAGTTTAGCGACACCATTGTTTCCAGAAATTGTCTTATAAATCGGCCCCTACGATCTTGTGATTTGACGCCATTGGATTATACCCTATGTGGCTACGTTGAGTCGATGGTCTGTGGAAACGAACCGGGAACTCTTAAAGTATTGGAAACCAATATAACACGCGTCAGAATAAGCTACGTAACTTCTGCTGCGGAGGACATTTGTCGGAGATAATTTTCAAAAATATTTTTACACTTTTTATTATATTCAACACAATATTAACTAACTAATTGTAACAAATTCTCTTTTTATTTCGATTTGAATTTGTATTACGCTAAAAAAAACATCCTATGTAACAATTTAACCATGGAAACTGTGAAAACTAACCTCATTTTTCTAGCGTAAAAAACTTTTTAAGCCTTTTTAATAATCATTTTAAATATAGATAAAAAGTCATTGTTTAGAAACTACTTAACTTACAAATGTTATAATATAAAAATATAATTTTCACTCGCTTTGTTTTTCTATAATTTAGCTATCGGCTTACATAATATCCAAATATCTAATCCAATATAACTTTTAACAGTTTTAAATATTCTTACCTTGAACAATATGCGTCTGCCAGCGACCAATCAGAGAGGACGGTGGATGTTTAACTTTTCGTTGCAAAAGAATACCGAATCGGAATCAAATTTGAATGGAATGACGTTTGAATTTTAAAAAAATTCTAGAACTCACCGGTCGAAGCTACCGACAAACGTCAAACAATGTTCTATACTGGCCCTTTTCAGTAGCTACACTGTCTACGAGTGTGAAATCAGAGTAATTTTTCGCTTAAAACTAATCGGTAAAATAACAACCCGTCATAAAAATATCACTTTATTTCAACCCCACGATAAATTATCTGCTCACATTTTCCGATACATTTTTATGTCGGGCCGGCTGTTTTTCAGCTAGCGGGAAATAAGCCTTCACTGTGTGACAATACTTAGGCTGCGCGCGCATTTTCCGTTCATATTGAATAAAACAAGGGTAAAGAAAAGCTTCCATTATTTTAATAGAAAATGATATTAGGTACCGCGTCATTTCATTTCAGCGTTGAAACTGATTCAAGCCTTTTTACATATAAGTAAACATTGGCGTCTTACAATAATAAATGTAGCAAATTTTGGTTTTGAATATAAGGGTTGATAACGCATAGTTATTTTTGCATAAGTACGTATTATATTGCCTTTTATATATTTTTTCTGTGTCCGAGCGGTTGAAAAATACACTGGACGAGTATGTTGGACTGGATTAATATATTCATATGAATTGGAACTGAAAATGGAAATTATGTACAAAAAATTCCGCTTTCTAGTGTAGTGGTTGGCTCGGTCGCCTTACGTGCCTGAGTTCCTAGGTTCGATTCCCAGCAGGTTGTAATTCTATGTGCATTTATTGAATGTTAAATTGATTGTAATTTATAATTTGTTTTATTAATTAAAAAAATATTTATTGACTATTGAAAAGAATATATCATTTATTTTTTATACTCTGTTGTTGATAATAATGTTTTTTACATCTTTAAAAAAGTTTGTCTGAATCCTTTGTTTAGTTTTGTCTGGTACTTTATTGTATAAAATATAGATTACACAAACATCACTCTGTCAGATTTAAAATTTACACTAAAAATGCATTATGTAACTTAGTAGACATTATAATAATAAATATGTACATCTTCCTTCCCCTCCTTATCCTCTCTTCAAGCATTCTTGTCCTAATCCAGCCCAATTTACAGTAACTTAATGTTATTAAAATAAATCTTCTTCTTTCTGTGCCATATCAGGTCTCCCCGACGTTGGCGATCACTCTAGAGTAGGCATTCCGGTCCTGCGCCAACTGGAACAGCGCCTCAACCCGCGCACTCCCGTCCAGTCGCGGATGTTTCTCAGCCAGGACATCTGTCGCCTTCCAACCCCACGCTTTCCCTCGATCTTTCCCATCATAATAAGCTGTAGAAGCGTATATTTGCTTCCGCGCATGATATGCGAGTTTTCTCTGTTTTATTGAGGACAGTAGTTCTTTTTCGGCACTGGCTCGTCTCAACACCTTCACGTTGGTCACTTAATCTGTCCACGGGATTTTCAGCATTCTCCGGTGAAGCCACATTTCAAAAGCCTCTAATCGGTTCATGGAGTTCACCTTGAGAGTCCATGTTTCAGTATTGACCACACATAGCACTTGACCATCCTCTGTTTCAGTTTTAAATTAAGACTATCACTGCAGAAGAATGATTTCATGATAAATAAATAAATATTTTAAAAAATATTTGATTATTGAAAAATATTTACGAGTACATGAAAATAACATTTTTATATGTATAAACTTATATGTATTTATTTGATATGTAATATATTTTCTTTACTAACTTTGTATACTTTGTGAAAATCTGTTATTAGTTCTGAGTTTATACACAATATCTGTTTGTTTACTATAAATATGTATGTAGAACTGTTGATTTCCCAAATAAAATAAATAAATAAATAATTTCTGTCCCTGGTTTATTTATCTCGATTGTCCTTGTCTCGTTATGTTGTATGTGATATTGTTCTGAAATTCTTGTATTATCATCATTCCCTTTTCGCACCTAATGGTGCATAGGGCACTGCATTGGTACACCAATCGTAGCGCATCTTGATCATTTTTCGTTTCATGAAGGTAAGATGATCAGTCTTACGCATCAGGTACCAGTCCAGGGAGTATGAAATATTCTAGTGTGAAAACATTATTTAAATAAATAATTCATATTAACCATGTCGGAAATCGAACCCGAGACCTCTTGCATGGTAGGCATTCGCGCTGACCATTATACCACGAGCTGAATCCTGTAATACTCTTTTTGTATTACGTCCATGTTAATTACATTTTTTTTCAAGTTTCAATTCTTTGTCTACAATGATACAAGTATCAGAAGCTAACTTATGAATAAAGTTTAAAGATTCTAGTTGAAAAAGTTTATTAACGTTTACTTGTTTAGATTTTTAAAGGGTTCTTTAGTTGATGTTAGATACGGGAGGTCATATACTAGCTAATTTGATGTGTATTTATTAAATGTTAAGTAATTTATTACGTAGGAACTATTATATTTGATGAAGTCTTTCCTATTGCTTTCTCGTCATCCGAATGGCGAATTGAGTTTGTCTTCTATTTCCCTGACTGTCAGCAATTGGACATCCGTGCTAGGTAATCATTATTTTAGATGTTTTGATCATTCAATAATAAATACGGGAAAAGAACACAAGAGTACAATATACCAAAAATGTAGAACATGCTCCCGTTAAATAAAAAAAAAACAAAAAAAAACTTATCAGGCTGAAGAGAAAGACTCTGCTGAAAATCTGGCTTTTAGAACGTGCTTTTTTAAATGAATTTTTTGTGTTTTTTTTTTGGACAATTTTTTTGATCATATTTTCGATGCACATGTAAAACATATTTTTTTTCCGTAGTAATAAGAGCTTTTTATATGTTATAGAATTTAAGAGATAAAATATGTATATATATATATATTAGAACTTACCATAAGCACCTGCTGACGAACTGCATTTTATGCAGTTCAGTTGGACTTAATAATTTATATTTTACTTTTCGTATGTTTTTGATAATTAAATAAATAAAAATAAAAAAATATTTTGAGTTTGTCCAAATTTTTGTAGACAAGGACTGGATTCAACTCCCCGGGGAGCTGTTAACATTAACATATTACAAAGAAGATGAAGAACATTTTAGAGAAGGTAGTATAAAAGTTAAAATGTTCTTCATCTTTGTTGCAATACTTCTAAATTACCTTCTCTAAAATGTTCTTCATCTTTGTTGTAATATGTTAATGTTAACAGCTCCCCAGGGAGTTGAATCCAGTCCTTGTCTACAAAAAATTAGGACAAACTCAAAATATTGTTGATAAATCAACCCAGTCCATGAAGAAGTATACAAATTAAAAAATATATAAATCTTCAGGCGGTGCCTAGTATGTAGGTGAAATAATTCAATTAGATGAATCTCACCCGCATAAATAAAGGTTTTAGCTTTTTAACTTCACAAACATCAACAAATAAAAGGGTTGAAGGAATAAAGATGTTCAAATATGGGCAGAATGGTGAATGTTACGCAGCTTGTAAAGTGGCCCCTTAAACCAGCCAATGACAGGTCATAAGCCCTGTAGATGGCTAGACTTCTATATTACCTTCTCTAAAATGTACTTCATCTTTGTTGTAATATTAACAAATTACAACAGGGTTGGAGAATACCTTAAATAAGGGAATATGGAAGTCTAGGCATTTACAGGGCTTATGACCTGTCATTGGCTGATTTAAGTGGCCACTTAAAACACTGTGTAACATTCACCATTTTGCCTATGTTTAAACATCCATATTTCTTCAATTCTTCCATTTGTTGATTTTAGTGAAGTTAAAGAGCCGAAACCTTTATTGTTGTGAAGAGATTCATCTGACTGAATTATTTCACATACTAGGCAACGCCTGAAAACATTTTTTCAATTTTAAAACCTTATCTTGGACCAGTTGGTTTCATTACAATATTTGAGTTTGTGCAAATGTTCGTAGACAAACGACTGGATTTCACCCCCTCGGGAGTCATTAAGATTAACCAATTACGACAGGGTTGGAGAATACCTTAAATAAGGGATAAGGGAATATGCAAGTCTAGGCATTTACAGGGCTTATGACCTGTCATTGGCTGCCACTTTGTTGTAATATGTTTTAAAAAATACATAAAAAAATTGTTGTTTACGTATGGGAAATGCATGATTTATCTTTTGCACTGTTCTTAAGACAGACAGAAAGCATTGATTTCCGGGCGAATCAACTTTTTATTTTATTTTAATAAATTGTTTACCTCTGACACCCCTATTTAAATAGCATATCCGACTAAATAAAGGGAGACAAGGCTCCGACAGCCCCGTGAAAGAGTGGAGTTATTTGACCGCGTGTATAGAACTTAAAGTGCCTACCTATCCCTTGTATCAAATATACAATATTAGGCACCGGATACATACAATATGGCCTACATACCATTATTTATAATATACTCGTATCCTAATAAAATGCCAATGGAATTTTTAATATTTAGATATTAATTATAATTATAATTATAATTGAAGACATGAGTAAATAAAGGTGTTAGTGACAAAAACAAAAAGCATAGATATCTATCTTAATGTTTTGAACACCAGTACAATCAATGTTTTTTTTTTGTACCACAACAGGCTTCGAGGTTCAATTACAGTCGTGATTTATACCACAGTACGCATAGGCTTGAGAAAAATCAGATTGATTTTTTAATCAACAATATTTTGAGTTCGTCCAAATTTTTGAAGACAAGTACTTGATTCAACTCCCTATTGAGGAGGGGATAGTAACATATTACAACAGAGATGAAGAATAATAGTTGTTATTATTTAAATTATTTAAAGAAGGTAATATATAAATCTAGGCATCTACAGGGCTTATGACCTGTCATTGTCTGGTTTGAGTGGCCACTTTACACACTGTGTAACATTCACCATTTTATATTCCTTCAATTCCTTCCGTATTAAATAGACTTCATGAACTCGGCAATAGTTATTCCCACATATCTGATATATTTAGTGTAGGGTGTTGTTCCCATAGAACAAACCTTTTGAACTTTTTCAAAGATGGTGAATGGTAATTATATTTATTTATTCATGCATTTCATAATATATATATATACAGTTTTTTGTTCACTTTGTCTAGCTGTGTGAAACAGTACTTATGATTTTCTTGTTGTTTTACTGTAGAACTTTTTATTATTTAAACTTTCTACGGAATATGCTGTATAATTTTTGGTTTTTTTTTTTTTATAAATTTTGGATATAAGGAAATTCATGTTTTAAAAAAATATATATATTAAGCCAAATATGTTAATATTATAAATTTTTGTAAAAGGCAGATTTGCCGTTTATGTTAATAACATAAAATAAAATTCTTTCATCTGTTGATGTTTGTGAAGTAAAAGAGCTGAAACCTTTATTTATGCGGGTGAGGTTCATCTGCTTTAATTATTGAATGTATGATTACGTATGTATGATACTGATAGAAGTATTGAGTTTGAAAGCAAATTTTCAGGCGTAGTATGTAGGTGAAATAATTCAAACAGATGCATCAGAAAAACGGTTTTGAAAGTAAATTAAGGTGTTATTTGTTATTAGACGGCCTCCGCGATGTAATGGTTAAGACACTTGACTCACACACAAGATTTTGGATTCGATTCCCGATGAGAAAACAAAAAATGAACATATTACAACAGAGATGAAGAACAAGTTAGAGAAGTTAATATCGAAGAATAGGCGCCTGGCTTGCGCAGTTGGCTTTGCGTGAAATGTAAAATCTTTATTCATGTAAAAAAAAATATTTTTACAATTTAATACCAGGTACCTGGACGAATGACTCGTCAAGTACCTCCGTTTAGTTGCAACAATTCGCGAACCGTATACTCGTATAGTGCTATTCTGAATCGTCTCCATGTACTCGGCAATAACTATTCCGACGTTGCTGATATTTTTCATATAAAGTGTAGTTTATATAAATCAACTCTATTTAATCATTTCAAAGATGGTGAACAGTAATTCACATTATTTAGATTATAGTGCTTTCTATGTTTACTTTTGTATGGGTACTATTGTGTACCATATTATTTACGTGTATACTTATTTTTAAATTACTTTAATTGTTATTATTATTTCCATTTTTTGAGACAAAATAATTTTATTGTATATAATATACTTATATTTTATACCTCTCAAAGAAAAAATATATATAAATTCTTTTCCTTTTAAAATTGTATATGCACACATTGTTTAATTTTTCTTTTTTTCTAAATATGTTCTTTATACAAAACTGCCGTATTATATATGGTTTTTATGTAACATAATACTTTTCAATTTAATTTTTAAGTTTTTCACATTATATTGAAGTGTTTATATTATTTTTAATATGTATCTTTTTAAGGTAAAAGTCACTGCGTGCCGTGTATATTAATAAATAAAAAAATTAATTAATTTTGCAACATAAAGCCTTTATCCACGCATGTCTTCAATTATATAATAATAATAAATTCATTTTTCTGTCTGTGTCCAGGCGGATGAAAAATAGAGTTCTGAGTGTGAAATAGAACCCTGGATGAGTGTTTTCGACTTGTCCGACTATCGGGAAAAATCCCTAAAAGAAAATCGAATAGAGAAAAGTCCGCCTAGTTGACGTAGTGGTTGACGCGTTCGCCTACCATGCTTGAGCTCCCGGGTTCAATTCCTGTAACTTCAACATAAATATTTTTTTGAACTACAGTATTTCATTGATCCTGGACTGGACGTAAGATTGATCACCTCACCTCTTGTAACAAATGATTGAACTACTCCGCATTTGTTTTACCAATGCAGTGCCCTATACACTACTCGGTGCAGAAAGGGGGATTAATAAATAAATTATTTGTTTGCGTCCAGGCGGATAAAGAATACAAATCTGTAGTGGAATCAAACCAGAACCCTTGACGAGTGTTTTCGACTCATTGTGGTTGAATAGTTCGCCTACCATGTTTGAGGTCCCGGTTTCGATCCCAGGAAGTTCAACAGAGTGGCTCGATGATTTGGGGACCGTGTGAGTTGAAGTACTCTCTTATGGTGGAGAGGGTTCAGAAGAAATTTCTTCGGTTTCTCTACATGAGGGAGTGCGGGTATTATCCGTGGCTTTATCCCACTGAGTTCCTCCAGGGTATGCTAGGTTACAGCAGTTTGAAGACTATAAGGAATGTGTATTTAACTACGCACTTCTTTCGATTGTTGCGCGGTATTATTACCAACCTACCAATGGTTATGCCTGTTGGAAAAGCTATCTCTATGTTCAACAAAATTACTTTGGACATTGACATTTTTCACGTCTCTGAGGGAGTTTTTCGTTACAAGATTCCCTTACTTCTTTAATACATTATTCTCTGGATATTATGAATACTTATCTTTTTTTATATATATACGTAATTATTTAATTATTTTTATATATATGAAATCGGAGTTTCCATTTTGTAATGTACATATAAACGAATAAATTAATTGAATTGAATTGAATTGAAAAACATAAAGTATTGATTTAAAAAGTGGTTTTACACTTCTAATGCAATGGCAAGTTTTGATTCGAAAGTCTAGTTCAGGGGTTGACAAACTATATAATAATACCAAATGATACAGAATTGAAATATTTAATATATTTTTTTATTTGTTCTTTTGCAGAACCAAAGTATCCGCATTATTTTCAATCTTAAAAAAATAGACCATGCATGTTTCATGATCCTTTCGCTCCGAACTTAAGTGGTTTCGTTTTTATCAGCGCATAAACTTGACGACATGATTGGCAACAGATGGATAAATGGAACCCGCTCAACAGATATTTTAATTAAAATGGAAGGCATGTACCCACGAGTTGATATGCCATTTTCTTAGCCCACGTATCTATTTAATTATACGTCATTTATTAAGGACCAAAAAATATGTATAGGTTCAATTCATAGTCAACAATGTTTTGAGTATGTCCAAATGATTGTAGACAGGCTGAATTTCTCTTCCCAAGAGTTATTAACACTTTGAGCACCGGCCGAATACACATAGAATTTACCCTGTGCCCGGCCCATTTTTGTGAAATCTCATGCTTTGTGAAGGGTTTCTTAAAGTGTCATAATTATGAAAATACTTGGTTTAATCAATTGAAACATCATTCTCATATTTATTTGAAACCTTTTTATATGTCGTTTTTGTGTTATAGTTTGCTAACATTGGCCTTTATGGAGAGCCACATTGCGCATTGCATTGATCGCACATATACAGGGCCTCACTCCTTTTTTTGTGCTTTGTATCTCGGAACCGTGTAAACACGTGATTATAATAACCATGCGTCGTGTCCCGGTCCCGTGTTTTCACGTGGTTTACCAGCAGCGAAAAAGTACTAATAAAATTCACTAGATGTCAATAAAATGCACTTTTTTAGACAGCTGGTAAACCACGTGAAAACACGGGACCGGGACATAACGCATGGTTATATAATCACGCGTTTACGTGATTATATGTGAGAAGCAGAAAAAAATATTAAATAATAGAATATGGAAATCTTGGTATTTATAAAGTTTATGACCTTACGTTGGAAGGTTTATCGGCAGTCTCTGTTCCTATAAATTTAGATCTTAATAAATCCTTAAGGAGTGAAATACAGCCAGTCTACAAACGTTTGGACAAACACAAAACATTATTGATTAAACTACCCATTTGTTGTAAGAATTATAAAAATTGAATAGTCTTTTAAGCTGTTGCCTAGCAGGTGAAATAATTCAGCCAGATGAATCTCACCTACGTCAAAAAAGATTTAAGTTCTTTTACTTCACAAAAGTCAACAGATGGAGGGTATGAGGTGTAGATGTTTAAACATAGGCAGAATGGTGAATGTTTTTTCAGTGTGTAAAGTGGCCACTTAAACCAGCCAATGACAGGTCACATGCCCTGTAAATGCCTAAACTTACAAACGTACTTCATTAAAATGTTCTCCATCTATGTTGTATTATGTTAATCTGATTTTTTTCAGTGTTTGGCGTTTAGAGTAGCTTGGTTTTTAGATCTAATTAAATACGCAAAGGGCCGAAGTTTTTCGACCCCTGGACTAGTTTGCTGGGTGAAGCGGGAGGCTATATTGGGTATACGTTTAGTACACAGTCTGGCCGGTTTTACACGGTCGTATTAAATCCACACTTCACCTCTAAATTAGGGTGGATTTATTTTTATGTATTTAGTGGCTAATCACATGAAAATCGTTAAAGAAGAAATCGAGCGGAGATTAGTCGGTCGCATGATGTACTGTTTAAAAACTCTCTGTAAATATTAAAAATATGTAAAGATTTGTCGGGTTTCAGGCACAAGTTTGTAACTTACATTATGCTGGTTGTGAGATATTGCACTTTTATAGTTAAAAGCTCACCCCAAAGTCAAATAAAACCGCAGGTTGAATTGTACAGAAAATTATATTTTGATATTTTTAAAATACGTATTATTTTTATTTACTTCTTGAACAAGGATTATTTGACGCAAATTTAGAAGACATCTAATTTTTCGAAAAAAAATATTTGTCAACTCTTGCCAGAAATCCGACGATATAGGCACTCTCAGAAAAGTGTACTTCGCTCTGTTTCAATCCACTGCAACCCACGGCATAATTAGCTGAGGGGGTTGTATGACATCGGTAGCTGCTAAACTGCCGATATGTACAGAAAAATAGATACATATTATCCGCAGTAGCATCAGTATTCGGCAAGCAAATCGCACTATTAATGGGTGAATTCTGACTTGCATTTTTGTGCGTGCTTCTGGGTGTGTAAAACAGTGCATGAGATCTCGGTCTAGTATAATTATTGGGAACACACAAACTGATCTAATTCAGTATATTTGGATTATATTATTTACTTCAGAAATCAGCTTATAGAAATGTTTCCCAAGAAAATTTGACGACAAGATTCGAGGGTGTTGTAATCCGTCATCCCTGGGACCTTATGCTGGACTCATTCTTCTTTAGAATCGTATGCGACTTCCGTAATTCGACGAGTGACAGCATTCTTGAACCACCCATACGAATGCAGTCAATTGAAAACCAATCGACTTTATCTCGAGTGCCACAAAGCACTCGACATTGACAATCGAATGCGACATCGTCACTTCAGCTGTCAAACTTCCTTCTTTTAAAACCCTCGGCATTCTTTTTTGAATGACGAGTGGGTACTTTTGCTGTATTTTAACACTGGTCAATGTTTTGATGATGGCGTATCAACAAATGTGCAACAAATATTACTGTACTTATTTTCAATCCATTATCAAATTAAGTTTCACTAGAAACATGATTTTAAAATTATTTTAATGCTCGGCATTGTCGTATTTGATTAATTAAATTATTTTTGTTGTATTCAATTTAAAATTTACAACACTGATCAATATTATAATGATGACGTATCAACAAATGTGCAACAAATACAACTGTACTTATTTTTAATCCCATTATCAAATAAAGTTTCACTAGAAACATGATTTTAAAATTATTTTATTGCTCGTCGTATTTGAGATATACTCGTGTATTATACAATGTTTTTGAAATTCATTAAATGCATATGAAATATTTATAATAACACGTAGATGTGTGTTATGTTAAAGGCAAATAATAATTGTAAATGCTGCAGTGCCATAGTAAAACATTTTCTTATATTTTTTCATAATATTTTATACACAGAATATTCAACGAAAGAAGTCTGACAAGAAATAATAAAAGTTTACGTGTGGCGGGAGAGCCATAGGCCATAGATAAATACGGATTTGTTAGTGTTGCCACTTTCTCATTCGTCTTTGTAATTAAATTGTCGGAGGGTTTTCAAGAATAGCATTATGACAAAGCAATCGAGATGCCCAATCGACTATTGTCGAGTGGGTGACAAAATGTCACATCTTTCCAGCATAAGGTTCCTGCTAGAAATAAAGATGGATATATTATTTTCTTTGACCCTTCTCTATTTTAAATACGTGGTTTGATTCATAAGAGATATTGTGTTATTGCATAAAATTTTCATGTTTTTATTGTAATGAAATAAGTTTGTTTTATTGCTCATTGCTTTATTTTAAGTTTTGTATTTTATTATTGGTGTATTGTTATTAAACGAAATTAAATATTGTGAATACTATTTGTATGTGATAATATATTTTATCAAAAAATAAATTATAACCATAAAATAAAAATCAGTCCATCCAATGTCATCATTTTGTTCCGTGTGAATTTTCGGGTTCGTCTGAAATGTGCCTTTCTCACGTAGAGGTAGGCCACGTTTTGTATGCCTGGCAACACCCCTGTTTGACGACATCCCCTGAATATACTTTACCATGTTCGCCACACTGACTGGGGTGGGTGGCACATCCCTAATGGCCACTCGCTTTATCGCAGGGGTAGCGAATTCTATGAATTCAGAAAATTTCGTATCTGTTTGGTGAATCTCACACATATCATCAAAGGTTTCATCTTTTTTTCTATTCAGTTGTAAAACTAATAAAAACATATCCAAACTAGTTGTTTTTGATGTGCTGAATTTGGCCTAATGCCTGCTGGTGTCGTAAAAACCTGTAAAAGGCTCAAATTTAATATATAGCAATCACACGCTTCAAAATCTTCTCCTCATTTTTTGTAGTTTAATTTTAAAAAATTAAGCTGAACCGCTGTAAAATACAAGATTTTATTCAATTTAATTTATTTGACTTATTTGGTATATTTTAGTAAGCGCCGTATACGGGCTTTTACATTTAAAATAAAATATTCATGAGTAGAAAATTACAACAGGGATGGAAAATACCTTAAATAAGGAAATATGGAAGTCAAGGCATTTACAGGGCTTATGACCTGCCATTGGCTGGTTTAAGTGGCCACTTTACACACTGTGTAACATTCACCGTTTTGTCTATGTTTGAACATCCATATTTCTTCAATTCTTCCATCTGTTGATTTTAGTGAAGTCAAAGAGCTGAAACCTTTATTGTTGTGAAGAGATTCATTTGATTGAATTATTTCACACACTAGGCAACGCCGGAAAACTATTTTTCAGTTTTTAAACTTCTTCTTGGACCAGTTGGTTTCATTACAATATTTGAGTTTGTCCAAATGTTCATAGACAAAAGACTGGATTTCACCCCCTCGGGGGTCATTAAGATTAACAAATTACAACAGGGATGGAGAATACCTTAAATAAGGGATAAGGGAATATGGAAGTCAAGGCATTTACAGGGCTTATGACCTGTCATTGGCTGGTTTAAGTGGCCACTTTACACACTGTGTAACATTCATCATTTTGCCTATGTTTGAACATCCATATTTCTTTAATTCTTCCATCTGTTGATTTTAGTGAAGTTAAAGAGCTGAAACCTTTATAGTTGTGAAGAGATTCATTTGACTGAATTATTTCACAAACTAGGCAACGCCCGAAAACAATTTTTCAATTTTTAAACTTCTTCTTGGACCAGTTGGTTTCATTACAATATTTGAGTTTGTCCAAATGTTCATAGACAAAAGACTGGATTTCACCCCCTCGGGGGTCATTAAGATTAACAAATTACATTTGGACAAACTCAAATATTGTAATTCACGAGTAGGTTTATTTTGCCTACTTGTCCTCTCAACAAATGTTTTTAAATTGTTTTATTTTTAAAAGTAATTTTAAGCAGCTCGTTTCGCTTGAAAATTCCTGCTTTTAGATTTTGTGAGGATGTAAAATTTACCCTTTTCATCCATTTAATAAAATGTAATGGATGTCCTTTATTTTCAGTACAAACATAAATCTTTTTGTTATAATATAAGTAAAGTACAACCTCAACCTATTGCAAATGAGAGGGAAAATATTTTTGAGAAGGAAATATGGAAGTCTTGCCATTAACAGGGCTTTGTGCTTATGACTTGTCACTGGGTGGTTTAAGTAGCCGCTTTACACACTGTGTAACATTCACCATTCTGCCCATGTTAATTTATTTACTATTATATTCCATACATAAAATTATACATGTATCCAGAGTTGCTTTGCCTATTTTACTACCATGTTCTAAGCTTGTAATCAATGCATGAAGACAATAAAAAAAGGTAAAAAACATAGTGAAAAATATGATAAAATAGGTGGCAAAAAAACATGATAAAAATGTAGTAAAAACATAGTAAAAAACATATTTCAAAAAACCCAGTAAAATACGTAGTAAAAATAAAATACATAGTAAAAATATTTCTAAAACACAAAAAAAATCCGCAGTAAAAACAAAATACATTGCAAAAAACATATTTAAAAAAACATAGTAAGATACAAAGTAAAAAGAAAAAACATGGTAAGAGATGTAATAAAAAAAATTATCGAAAAGAAACTGAGAATATTCGAAAATTCAATTAATAAAAAAAAATGCATTTAAATAAAAAAAACTAAAAACATCCACAAACCTCGACTCCTCCATCTGTTATTTTTGTGAAGTTAAGTAGCTGAAACCTTTATTGATACGGAACTGTCTACAAATATTTGGACATACTCAAAACATTGTTGATGAAATTAACCGGTAAAAGGAGACGTATGAAAATTGTATATTCAGACGTCGCCTGGAAGGTGAAATAATTCGGCCAGATGAATCTCACCACATCAATGAAGATTAAAGCTCTTTTACTTCACAGGGCATGCGTGACAAGATGTATGAATCTAGAACAAGCCGGGAATGCATAGACGTGTATGGCGGTGCATCCTCTCTGCAAAATGGTGTGATGGCAGTAGGAGTAATACTACTTACGCTTTTAGGACGCAACTGGCATTTAGGTTGATTCAAGAACTTATTTTTATAGTTTGTGCTACAGCGGATATCCTAACCAATCTTCTGAACACATTCTGTTATCTTGTCGTTTTTGTGATTACCGAATGGAGCTCCTCGCTACTATCTGTGGCCCTCAGTGGCGAGCCGTGATTTATTTTATAGGTAATCTACAAAAAATGATCATTTATTTGTACCTACATATAAGTACATAATATGTAAGTAACATTATTATAAATGATTATTTCTTTCTATGGTTCTGAAAAAATCAACTAAAACAACAATTATTATAACGCCTCGATGTACGTAGCTTTATTCTATACTATTTTGATACGACACTTATAAAAAAGTTTATTGAAAAATACCACAATGACATTCAGAAGATATTTCCATTACGATTTAATTGTCAATACTGAGCACTGGCTGATACCTTTTAAAATGAATAATGCCAAAAACGGCCGCTGCAAATCCTATCAAAGAAAAATAGTCCTTCCAATCTTTAAATAATATTTGTAATCTGCAAGCTTGTTTTAGTACTAAAAAGCGGACAGGATTAAAGATGTAAAATATAGTGTATTTTTTTGTATGGAGAAATAAGCTAAGGTAATCGGATAGTTTCATCGTTCACTAAGAACGGGCTCGGCTCACTATTTTTTTTTTGTAAGAATATGTAAACGGTGGCGGTTATTTATAATAAATAACAATTATTATACTAAAATAAATAAAACAACTTTGTTTTTAATCACTAATTATTTTTTTCCACCTTCCAGTTTCAAAGCAAACAAGCTTCTTCGTCAATATTTACGTAACTAATGAATTAATTCCTATTTAATTTTTATCATGTTCACTAAATACTACACGTGGACCCCATAAAGTCTTTTTTCCTTACAAGGGTGGTAATTTGATATCAATATTTTCGAATCTAGACAGGAGAGGACTAAAAGAAATATTGTTAATTTGGTTATTAATTATTTTTTTTCTTATTATGAATCGCTTTTTTATTTTCTAAGGTTTCTAAGTTGTCTAATTTTAATATTTTATTTTCAACATGAAGTACTTTTAATCCAGTGTCTTTATTGAAGTTGTGATTATCTTACATCAGATGATTAGCAAATTCAGGAAAATCATTATTATTTATTTATTTATTAACGGACATTGTCCATGTATACAATTTATAAGGTTTAAATATTACAATAAAAGAATAGTTTAAAACATTTAAATAAAAAAGAAAGAAGCATTGACAAACATTAGGGACATCAAGACAAGATCTGGACTATTTATTTAGTGCTCGTTTAAATCGTTGTAAATCTATTTAAGCAGCTTAAGTGTTCTTTTACTCTAATATTAAGTTTCTTTAAGTTTTTCCAATGCAGATTGAATCAAACATTAAACCGGCTTTCTACACAACTAATAATATAGGAACATTGTTAAAAAATCATAAAGACAAAGTCCATAAATATAATAAATCTAGGATATACCAATTAAATTGTAATGATTGCGATTCAATCTACATTGGAAATTTAAGTCCGTTATAACGTTTAGAATAATCGCTTATCAATACGATTCACTTCTGTTGATCCTGTTATAGGTCCTGTTGGATATTCAGATCTGGTGGCTTCCAAAAATAATTTCAAGGCGTTTAAAAAGTTTTGTAATCATTTCGGCGGATTGATCATGTCCAATCAATTTAATCCCAATCAGTGAAGAATTCGCTTCCCTTTTTTCTCAATCCAATAAAGTACACATTATGTACTTCTCGATTACCTTATTTCAGCACAAAGATGCTAATGCTACCAGATTACAGAGAGCTCCTTCGGGCAGCTTTTCTCGTTCAGCAACGAGCAATTTTGAGCCACCGCCAAGGAGACTTATGTCCTCAGATGCGGTGTGCGGTATGCGGTGGGAAAGCTGTTGACGTTTTTGAAGTTAAAGAGCTGAAACCTTTATTGTTATACATTGTGTCATCTCAAGAAAGGAGTAATAATTTATTTCAACAGAGAGGGAAAACATTTTTGAGAAGGGAATATGGAAGTCTAGACATTTACATTGCTTATGACCTGTCATTGGCTGGTTTAAGTTGCCACTTTACACACTGTGTAACATTTACAATTCTGCCCATGTTTGAACATCCACATTTCCTCAACTCTTCCATCTGTTGACTTTTGTGAAGTAAAAGAGCTGAAACCATTATCACGTGGGTGAGATTCATCCGGCTTAACCATGGTGAATTACTACCTGTTAAAAGAAGAAGCATAAAAATTCGAAAATTGTTTTCTTGCGTTACCTAGTAGGTGATTTGGTTCAGCCCGATGAATCTCACCCACGTGATAAAGGTTTCAGCTCTTTTACTTCACAAAAGTCAACAGATGGAAGAGTTGAGGAAATGTGGATGTTCAAACGTGGGCAGAATGGTGAATGTTACACAGTGTGTAAAGTGGCCACTTTAACCAGCCAATGACATGTCATAAGCCCTGTAAATGCCTAGATTTCCATATTTCCTTCTCAAAAATGTTTTCCCTGAACAACTGCCTGGGGAGGAAATCCAGCCAGTCTGCAAGCATTTGGACACTTCTTGGATACTTGCCTCAGATGTGCTATTCTGAACCACTCTCGCTGCACGAGAAAACAGTTTTTCTCGTGTATTTTACATACAAAATACACGAGATAATACGGCCGTGAGAGCGTTTGGAATACCAGTTCTGGTGATTTCTGGATGATTATAATTGTTATTATTTTTATTATAAGAGTATTTAAGCAATTTCTAAATATGAACGATTAAGAAAAATTTTCGTTGTACTTGTTGAAAATGACCCCAAAAATTGAAATATTTTGATTTTTCTTTAACAGTTAAAAAAAATATTTACTGTTACTTTACTTTTAAGGCTTTATATGGTACAGTCATATTCTGAAACTGATTGGAATATTAAATTTATTTTAGTGATGTTAAACGAAATATGAACGTATTTAGTGTAATTATTTATTTATTTTAAAGAAACAAACAGTCGACAACGATATAGTAACATTTAAAAAAAATACAGTTTAAAGACAGACCAGAAAAGTTTCTAAATAAGAATCATACATATTATTCAATTGTGTTACAAAAAAAGAGTGTGTTTATGTGTATTTGTATGAGAGTAAGTGTCGATGTGTGTTTATGTGTATTAGTGTAGGAGAATGTGTTCAGGTGTGTGTAAGTGTGAGCATCATTGAATAGTAAGTGGGATCGTATCGCAGCCAGAAAAAAGGAGTCTTAATTTTTTTTCTTAATAAATTAAGGGGCGAAAGGGGACATTGATATTTGACGCTGATATAGTCTCAAAGTTAGCGGTTCAAATATTTATTCAATTTTAAGCCGCGCTTACGTTTGTGGTGGGCAGTTACACATAATGATTATGCGAGACAAAATATAGTTCTCAAATAAACACGTATTAAGCAAGGACAAAGAATGCGAGAAATTAATATTTTTAAGGCTGTAATATACCTTGGGTATTATTGTTAAAGAAAACTCAGGACATAAATCTTAATATTACGGGTATTTCCGTTTTTATTTCCACTCGCCCTGATCAAGTTTGGTACTTTTTAAGTCCTTATTTTCGCGAACGAAAATAGGTCAGCAATTTACTGTTTTCCCGTATTAAAATATGAACAAAGTCACCAGGGTACGTATTCTGATGGGATGTTAAAATTTATGTTCTATTTTATCCACAAAGTAAATTTAAGTTTTCGGTATGAAAAATAGAATATGTTTACTTTTTTTTTTTCTAAACATATTCAATTGCCGGTTACCAACAAAGATACATTGAATTTTCATATAAATATACACACTTTCTTACATAAATATCGATATTACTTTATACCGATGAAGATAGCCGTTCGTAATCGCGGCCCAGAGATTCTTGTATCATATATACGTAAAAAGTATTTTTCTTCCTTTTTACTCTTAAACTATTTTTTTGTTGGTAAATTTGTATTTCGTTAAAAATATACATCGGCACTAACAAGTTTCTATTGTAATTTTTTGTTTAATTTAAATATTACCTACGTATTTATTTATTGTGAATGCTAGTTGGTAGAATTGCATTTTTACTATAGGTGAGGTATTTAAAATAAAATAATATTGTTGGATTAAATTCAACAATTTAAAATACATATTTATATAAAAGAGTATGCAATGTGACGCGTTTCATCTTGTTAGGATATCGAACTAACTTAAATATTTAATTTGAGCAAGAACAATAGAGAAAATAGTGTTGTGCATAGTGAGTGCTACAGACTGGCAGATGGAATAAATATTTATTTCTTTTCTCGCGAAAGGGGACATTAAATTACATTACATTCACTTTGCCTAGCTGTGTGAAACAGGCTTATGATTTTCTTGTTGTTTTACTGTAGAATGTTTTATTATTTAAACTTTCTACTGAATATGCTGTATAATTTTAGGTTATTTTTTTAAATATAAATCTTGTATAATTTTTGGTGTGTTTCTTTTTTTATAAATCTTGTTTTTAATATTCATGTTTTTGAAGAAAGAAAAAAAAATATTAAGCCAAATATGATAATATTATAAATATTTGTAAAAGGCAGATTTGCCGTTTATGTTAATAAAATAAAATAAATAAATAAAGTTTATTTTGGAGAGTTGGTTTAAAGAGTCTTATTTATTATTTTATAATTTTTATAAATAGCATAATTCATATATAGTGCGTTGTTTTAAGGGTAAAAAATCAAGTTTGTTTAGTAGATTGGCTGTAGGTGCAAAGCGTTTTATTGTTTTAATAAACAAGGTATTATTATACGCTAACAATAATTGTTCAAACATAAGCAAAATGGATGTTCAAACATAGGCAAAATGGTGAATGTTACACAGTGTGTAAAATGGCCACTTAAACCAGCCAATGACAGGTCATAAGCCCTGTAAATGCCTTGACTTCCATATTCCCTTATTTAAGGTATTCTCCATTCCTGTTATAATTTGCTAACAATAATTGTTAATTAATGACTCTACAAACATTTTAAAAAATAATGGTAGGCTTTTCCAATATACCCAAAATGTACTTAATGAAATATACTTAGTAAACCCTAATTGATTTGTCATTACTTTACTTATCTTGGTTTATAGAGAAATCCTGAATACTTGCTAAAATACCCCCATAAACTATTAGCCCCATTATGCACCTATATCATGAAACAACAATTATTGTTAGTGTGTAAGAAAACTTTGTGATTTTTTATTTTATTTATTTATTTGGTCTACAAACAATAAAAATTATATATAATATCCAGAAATATTTATAGAGGTTCCCTTCCGCTTATTCTCGATCAGTTCCGCCCATTTGTTCATTGACTGCAAGCAAACCGGAATTCTTCCATAGCTTTCGTATCATTGGTTGATTCATATGAACAAGTGACGTAATTCAAAGTAGTTTGTTTTTAATAAAAAAAAAAATTTTGGTACATTTTCAGGATACTTTGCCGTACAATTTAATGCTCTAATTTTACCGCGCGTAAAAAAACATTTATTGTATCCAATTTCCCGTAGGGCTGAAGTACCTCATTACAAGTAAACACTAATAAAATACATATTCAAATTAAATTAACAATATAAATTATTAAAAAATGGGTTAAATTATTGTTAAGATAAATTCATTATTTTTTTAATTTTATTTTATTTCATTGGAAAGCTGACAGACATTTATACATTTATAAGAATCAATTATACCATAAATACATATCATAAAGTCCAATTAGAGGCTTCCACATAATATTGTTATTGTAAATAAAAATTAAACATAGCATAAAATAACTAATCATACAAAACTATAATATTACTAGAAATGTAAATGTAAATGTAATATATATTATTCAAAATATAATATTGGTCACACAGTTGCACATTATAATATATAATACAAATATAGTTGACCATACAGTGTACATTTATAATGTGCCTACATACAGAACTGCACATAACCTGCATAATATAGGCTGCGGATTCAAGGCGCAACATCATAACTTAAATTATTTTTGGAAATTTCACTTTTAAAGGAAGTTAAAGATATGTTATTAATATCAATACAATTTAATTTCTGATTAAACATATTGCAGGTTCTATTTACAAATGAATTTAGAAAAGATTAAGTTAAAGTAATATTTGCGTTCTTATTTGAGGACGACGAGTTATAAATAACTCACTATTATAAAATGGAAATCAAGTTGGGGTAGAGTGGGCTTCGTACTTCGGACCTCTGATCCGTGAGTCTGCTATACTAGCCACGGGACCACAACCTGATTCGTGATTTATTTTATTTTGATTACGTATATGCTTTAAACGGAGCTTATTCCTGAAGATAACGGTCAGTGTAAATAGCGTCTCTCTCTTTTGAAAAAAATATCTGGTTGTATATTATGTGTAAGTTTTCGCTTTCCATATACCTCGGTAGATACTTATGCTGGCTGTCAAGTATATATTTATAGGCTCATTTTATCGTATATTTTAAATTTTACGACGGGATGTGTAAGGGTATGCTCATGTTACTATATTTCGAATGTTTATTTATTTATATTGATAGACATTTTAATATAATCTTTTTGAGAAGGTAATATCGAAGAATGAAGAACTTCAGCCCTAAGGGAAATTAGATACAATAAATAACGATATACAATGCTTTTATACTTCCACATTTCGTATGTGGATTTATAATATGGTCGCAATGTAGCAAACAGATGCAAGAATCAATACAAAGAACAATGAATAAAGCACTGAAAGTAACATTTAATTTTAATAAATATACTAGAACCACAGATTAATACAGAATAACAAAAATGCTCACTCTAGAGGAAGTAATCTACACAGAAAAAAATAAAATGATATTTAAGATGAAAAATAATAAAAAAAGACAAATATTAAATTTAATTTTAATTATAACATACGTAAAATAAATACAAGAGCATCAAATAATTTAACTTGCGAACAACTTAGGACCAACAGAAAAAAAAACAGTTTTTTGTATACAGCAATAAATTTTTACAATTCACTTTCTAATGACCTAAAAATAAACAAAACATATACGTACTTAAAAAAACACCTAAATAAAACAGTTCTTACAGCCCGTGTGACAAGTGATAAGTGATGTAAGTTTATCGGCTTTTTATTTAAACTATTGTGTTATTATATATAATATCCCCCTATACCAACACTTTTGCTGATTGGGAATATTTCGTACAAAAAAAATATGTAATGTAATGTAATATGTCAAGTTTAAAAACCTTGTATTTTTTCTTAAATAAATCAATCTAAATCATTATAAATCTTTAAATGTTGTCTTGCGCGCGGTAAAAATTGGAGCATTAAATTGTACGGCAAAGTTTCCTGAAAATGTACAAAAAAAATAATCGAAGCACTGATAATACGTTGTACAAAAAATGAAAAAAAAACAACTGAATCTTCTCTACCTTAAGAGAGAGTTAACTTGGGGGTTTTGTTCTTGCATGCGTCTACACTTTGCTTCATATCTAGCCACACTGATGATTAAACGTAAAAAAAATTGAAAAAAACATAAACATGATGATTTTCATTTAAAACATTATTGCAACTTTAAGCATTACCCAAAACATTTAGTTCGGTGGAATTGACCAAGACATCTTTTGGCGTTTAATCATTAGTGTGACCATTGTATGAAGCAGTGTCTTCGCATTTAAAAAATCTAAATCCCTCAATTATATTAGTATATGTATTAAATTTACATAAAATATGTCTTTAGTTGTTATATTAGATCCCTATATTGTTTTATGAATATTTTTATTTTTTAATGTAGGGGCAGGCTGAGAACAGCGTAACACGGGGTACGCCATAGAAATCACATTTCCTCTATTTTCCTTCATTGATATACGTTTTTTTCTACGGCCAACGAGAGATCAATGTCCTTAATCTTAATAAAGAGTAACATACTACATCTCTGTTGTAGTATGTTAATATAAACAGCTCCCCGGGGAGTTGAATCCAGTCCATGTCAACAAAAATTTAGACAAACTCAAAATATTGTTGCGTAATATCTTATTTCTTAACCATAGTTTGAGGGAAGTTCCAAAGTATTTTAATCACAAATGTTTATGACTAACAATAAATAATAAAAAAAATACTTAAACTAATGAACAGAACTTAATGTTCTGAATGCTAGAAGGTCAATTTTGGAAAAATCTCAAAGTATAAAAATTGACATATCTCCCAAACTATAGAACTTTAGCTAGGGAAAGTAAGATCCAATAATTAGCAAATGACCTCCTATATGTGCGAATTTGCTATGGCGAGTTCAGTTCCAGTCACCACAGGGTGGGTGGGATATACAGATATAACTAATCCAAGTATCAAATGATACACTTATGTACGTATCAAGTTGTGACAAAAAGTGTAAAAAAATAATTAAACCACTCTTAGGTAACATTGAAAAGAATCACATGCGACGTTGTTGTACGATCATGGTGATTTGATGATTTGAATTTTAATGTAAACCAGTAAATTAGCAAATGACCTCCTATATGTGCGAATTTGCTATGGCGAGTTCAGCTCCAGTCACCACAGGGTGGGTGGGATTATACAGATATAACTAATCCAAGTATCAAATGATACACTTATGTACGTATCAAGTTGTGACATGAAGCGTAAAAAAATCATTAAACCACTCTTAGGTAACATTGAAAAGAATCACATGCGACGTTGTTGTACGATCACGGTGATTTGATGATTTGAATTTTAATGTAAACCAGTAATACGTTGATTTTTCGGTCACAATCTCAAAACCAGGTTTAACGAAGGTGGAAAATATAGTAAATAGGAACACGTTTTACTGAAATAATTTATTTGACAAAAAAATTACAATATTTTATAAAAATAGTCAGACATTTTAAATTTAACAAATATTCACAACCGTTCTTAAATAACATTATTTTAAATAAAAATATGGAATATGGATGTCTAGGCATTTACTGGGCTTAATCATGTCTAAAACACATTTTGAAATTAATATTTATTGTAAACCACGTCGGGAATCGAACCAGAGACCGCTTGCATGACAGTTAAACACGCTGACACAGCACCACGAGGCCAAAGTTATAATGTATATAATAATCTTCATTTAATCTATTTGGCATATTTAGACTGGTAAATATTAAACAGCGTTAGAATCATCATTTATATAAAACCAAATATCATCTTAAGTATAGGTACATTGAAAAACAAGTCGAGGGAGTACAATAATATTTCATATTTCAATACACCCAATTCATACACTTTAATACAACATACGTACAATTTTTCAATTATTCAATATTCATACAATAAAAATTAAAAAATTACAACATTTCAATATTTCATAATCGTTAAAATAAGGAAATATCACATACTACAAATACTGATAAAAAAATATGTGAAATGGATATTTAAAAAATAATTGTATTTTCAAAACCAATTTGGATTTTGTAAAAAAATGTTTTCAATAATTTTTTTAATATACGTCTTAACGAAAACGCGACCTATTTGGCCTTGACAAATGTGACGTCAAGATTCGTGACTACGTTCTATTTAAATTTAAGCGGCACAAACAAGTGTCAAAATTTAACCGATTCGTGGCGTATTAGGGGCGTAGCCAATGCAATGAACAGTTACGGGAATTTAAAATCATAAATTAAAAATATGTTTCATGCCCTAATAAGTACAAAAAAAAAAATTGTACAGTATTTTTTTAAGTCTTAAAATAGTACAAACATAATGTATAAATGTCCTAATATTAATTAATTTCTAGTTATTATTAAAACATAAACTAAAATACGATTACTTTTTAAGAGCGAGCTTATCTTTTACATACATGTTTTTTTAAAATTACATTTAAAAACAATTTCAAAGACCCTTATTTTTTTATAGTTGTAAAAAAATGTGATATTTTCCCATTACTTTTAATTACTCTTAATTTTAATGAGAATAAAAAAAAACTATTTATTAGTCCGCGATATTAATTTCATGTTTCTCAATTAATCAATTTGATGTTTTAACAGCTGGCTGCGTCGTATACTACGGATGCCTCCCTCAGCCTTAACCGCATTTGCCTACTTTTCGCGGTCCAAGAGGTTCACGACTGAGTCCGTGGGCAGTTCACGTGGACAACTACAGATAGCAGACTCGACTTGAAAGGACACGCGGAAATGATGTTATTTTAAAGAAATTTTATATTTTTTTTATTGAATTTTGTTAGTTTTTATTTTCTAATTATTATGGATCATTTATGTGAACGTCACTTGTGTGAAAATCACCTCAAGGGCGCCATACATGCACATCTTGCGGCTGCGGTTAGGATTCTAGTTTCTCGTCTCTATAACATAATTTAATGACAGATAGCAGATAGGAGATAGATTATCGCACGTCCTGCCGCTACAGAGCGCATAGACGATATAAAATCAAGCCACCGTTTACTTTATTATAATTGATAACCCTAAAATTATGCGGAGCATTAGCTTTTATGTTCCGGATAATTACCTTAGACAGCGTCAGCATAGACCAACCTGCCAATGGTTATGCCAGTTGGAACGGCTATCTCTATGTTGAACAATTTTACTTTGGACATTGACATTTTTCACGTCTCTGAGGGTGTTTTTTGTTACCAGATTCTCTTACTTTTCTAACATATTATTCTCTGGATATTATGTATGTGTTTTTTTTTATTTATACCTAATTTTACCTAATTATTTTAATTATTTCCATATGTATGAATTAAGATATTCCATTTTGTAATGTACATATATATGAAAAATTAAATTGAAAATTGAAATTGAAATTTATATTGATTTGACTCTTTTTACAGTATTTTGGTATTTATTAACAGACATTGTCCATATATACAATTTAAAGGTTTTAAATATAACGATAAAAGAATAGTTAAAAACTAATTTTAAAAAGAAAAGAAGCATTGGCAAACATGAGGGACATCAAGACAAGATCTGGACAATTTATTATTTAAATCGTTGTGAACTCAAACCAAAAAAGTCCAGATCTTGCCTTGAGTCAACAATACGACAAAGACGGGTCGGGTCATTGGAGAATTAAGGCAATAGTTTGTTCTTTGCTGATCGATGAACAGTACTTCATTGTTTCTAAACCTACGAGTCAGAATATTGAATTTTACTTGTCCCAAAAATGATGGGACATCGATAATACCATTTAGTATGCCAAACATATATGGAATCAATATTAGTTCTACGTTTTTGTAGACTAGAAATATTGAACATTGACTCTATATCAGCATAAGAATAATTACCTAACTCTAGTCCAAGCATCCACGCTCTTTTTCAAAGCAAGCGATGTTGGACTGATTCAATGATATGTTACAATTACATTTTCGTTTTATTTATACGCAAGTACACATACTTATCAATATTCTTATATGATGAGTATAAAAAACATAATTTGTAATCATTCAAATATTTAAATAAGCACATAAATTTTCTTTGCTTATATTTTCTAGTATCAAATCAAATTGTTTTAATTTGATACCAGTAAATTAAACAACACCTGGAGCTCAATCACAGATAACTATCGACATGCTAAAAAACGTGCTAAGTATTTGAGCGATCACCACGAACAATCATGAACACGCTGAAGTTAAAGCGGTCGCGTTGCAAAACGCCATAGATAAGTTCCGTATCCGTAGTCCGTGGTCAAACGTCAAATCAAAAAAGTCAACACGCGTGTAATCTCGTGCCGGTTTGTTATTTCGTTTTCAAGTTACAAACAATTACTATGGCGACTGCTTTTCTTAACATTTGGCTTGCCGACCGCCGGCTAAATGCATCGAGAAAAATTGAAAGAAGGCGTGTGCGAGATTCAACCAATCCTCTTGAACTGACCGAAGTTGAATTTCGTTTTGCAACGCGACCGCGATAACTTCAGCGTGTTCATGATTGTTCGTGGTGATTGCTCAAATACTTAGCACGTTTTTTAGCATGTCGATAGCCATCTGTGATTGAGCTCCTGGGGTGGTATTCCGAACGCGTTTACAGCGCGCTATAATCCGTATTTAGTATGTAGAAACGCGCTATACCGCGCTATAATTTCGTTTGGAATACTAGCCCTGCCATCGTTCTGTCTCCGTCTGTCGAAACACCCTCTGATTGAATAAAAGGCAAATCAAAAAATTGCAACAGGGATAGAGAACATCTAAGAGAAAGGAAGTCTAGGCATTTACAGGGCTTATGACCTGTCATTGGCTGGTTTAAGTGGCCACTTTATACACTGTGTAACATTCACCATTTTGCCTTTGTTTGAGCATACACATTTTATACATTTTTCCATCTGTTGATTTAAATGAAATTAGAGATCTGAAACGTTTATTGTTGATCATCTAATCGAATTATTTCTGAATACAATTTTCCAATGTTTTAACTTCTTTTTGAACCAGTAAATTTTATGACAATATTTTTAGTTTGTCCAAATGTTTGTAGGCTGAATTTCACTCTCTAGGGAGTCAGTAAGATTGACTAATTACAACAGCGACGGAGAACATTTAACAGAAGGTAATATGGAAGTCTAGGCATTTACAGGGTTTATGACCTGTCATTGGCTGGTTTAAGTGGCCACTTTACACACTGTGTAACATTAACCATTTTGCCTATGTTTGAGAATCCATATTTTTTCAATTCTTCCATCTTTTGATTTAAATGAAGTTAAAATCTGAAACCTTCATTGTTGTGAATAGATTTATCTGATCTGCCAGAAAACAATAGCAGCTTTTTCCATAGATTGTTTGAATCTCTTCAATTACTCGCGTAGAGACCGCTTCAGAAGATCTCGAACGAAGCAAGACATCTCTGCATACGAGTACTACGAACTATGAAAAAGAGAAAAGAAAATTAGTTTCAGATATTTTAATTTGATTTATTTCGATAACAAACAGATGTACTGGTTAAATGATTCTAAATAAAAATTATAAAAAATGTATACATAGTAGGGCCTGCCATCCAATAATATGTATTAATTTTTTATTTATATCCCTACAGAGATGAGGTAGAATTTTTTTCTCAAATTCAGGATTGTGGATATTCGAGCGTTTACAGGGCTTATGACCTGTCATTGGCTGGGTTTAGTGGCCACTTTAAGTACTACAACATTCCCCATTCCGCTTATTAGCGAATATCCACACAGATAACATTTTTGATTTTTGTATATATCTTACTAAACGAGAAACCATTCACAAGCGAGTTGGAGCGCCATCTATGTATTGATATTGAAGTTAAGTATTTTAATTAGCAGAGATATTTTAATTATTTGAGAAAAAAATTCTACCTCATCTCTGTAGGGATATAAATAAAAAATATATACCTACTCCCCCTTGGGAGAAATCCAGATTTGTGTACAAATACACGTACCAAAATAATATGTATTAACTAAATTATACTACAATAAAGCGACAACAGTTTAAAGAATAAATATACTAAATATTAAATTAAAAGAAATATGGACAAAACAAGGAGATGGTGGGAAGGAAAAGTAGGAAATTGATAAGGAGTAGTAAAGGATGATTGAAGGAAAGTAAGAGTGGAAAATTTAGTTTGATTAAAAGCAAGAAAAGAGACAAAACGTCTATTCCGTTATTTTAAATCAAGCCTATTAGTTCTATTTTGTATTGTATTGTATTTATTTTAGATAGTTGTACAAATAAATT